>NC_080034.1:12346238-12649268 GCF_030020395.1 Manis pentadactyla
AGTTTTCATTTAATAAAAAAGGATTTTAGCTACAATATAATTTTCACCTTTTACCAGGAAATGAGTTTCATTGATCATTCTGAGTACAAAGGTCATTTCATTAAGTAGAACTTTAATAACACTTAATAAATAAGTCAAATGGGTTAAAAAATCAGATGCATTAAGTAACAACTGTGTCTACTGAATAAGAAATAACAGAAAGAGAAGGCTTTTCCAGAAAGGCATCCTACATGTTTGCTAATTAAAAGAGATCAAGGGAAAGGGATGTAATTTTCTTAAGCAAGAGCCTCTTGTAATGAATGGCAGACTCTATTATTTAGTCTGAGCACCAGAAATGGGAGCCGCACAGAAAACAAATGAAGCAACAAATTCATCATCTTACAGCAGCAAGGGGTATCTAAGGAGCAGGAGCTGCAGGACATGTCATATAAGACACATGCTTACATGAGCAGTGGAATGACAAGGTGAATAGTTGAATTGGACACATCTGAGTAATAAGCTCTAAATATCAAAGGACTTTTTGTTGTAATTAGTTATGCAAGTTCAACAGTTGGCCAAAGGAGTATTAAGAAGATAAATGGTAAACATGCCCATCTACCCTGAAGAACACAAACATCTAGCGTTCATGATGCTCTGACACCATATATATGTTGCCAACAGATGTGCTAATTAATAGAGAATTGAGGTTTGATTGGACTATTATTCTGTATATTTTAATATTTAATTTAAATTGATGGTTGAATGTCGCAATGTAAATGTAGCCCATGTGGTGAGCATAGCAGAAAATGTGGTTTCTCTAAGCTACAATAGTTGTGCATATTATGCAATCTCTAATAGAGAAACAAACAGGTTCTTTGCTTCTCAGGGAAAACTAAATGCCAGATAACATTTATCTTGCAAAGCCTCTTCTTGATGTGTGGCACAGAATTTAAGTTCCTCATTACTCTTTTATTAGGGTAATCCTGTTCCTTGCTATGGGGTAGACAACAGGATGCAGAAGTATAAAAGACATTATTTTTCTAGCACTAATAGACAAACACTTAATACATAATGCACTTAACATACTATGATTTGCACAAATTACTCCCTGGTTTTGCTCCCAGCAGACATATCTTGGCATTTCATGGAAATGAAGATTGGAACATCTGTGCTATTATTGAACAAATCTCTTCCTAGAAGTTGTTCAGTAGCAATACCATATGGAGGAAATGTTTTCACATTTCTTTCATTCATTAGACATTACATGAAAAGATCTGTACAATTACTGAGAAAGGAAGCAAGACGACATGAAACCACTTGTAACATTTATTTTTTAATGATGATATAAATATTATTTTCATCATTTACACATGCATTGTTTACAAATAACACTTATTGTTTATATTCATAAGAGACTTCAAAGTTTAAAATTGAAAACTTATAATATAATAATAATTGCTAATATTGATATTCCATCTACCATGGGCCAGGCACTGTTCCAAACACTTTACATATAGTAACTCATTTAATCAACACCTGGGGTAGGTACATTTCCTCAATTGTGAAGATGTGGAAACTGAGGCATGGAGAAGCTAAGACTAGCTGACAAATGGCAGCAATAGTCAGCAGAGACTATGCTCCTAACCACTATGCATTTGTTTCCAAAAGGGAATAATTAAGCAGTGGATGGAATTCATATTTTGAATGAAAATATATTGCCTTGTTATTAAGAGAATAGATATATGGATTTGTGTTCAAAATTATATCTTTCTAGAGTAAACATTAAAACCCAATACTTGGGTACAAGTTGTCTTCCAATCATTAGGTCAAATCCAGATTTATTTTAAAGTAAGTGTGTAAGCACATCTTTCCAAATATTTCCAGAATGTGTGAATATTTATTGATGAATTCTATCGAAAACCTCTTGTAATAACAAAAACAATAACTTCATAAAGGGGTTACACATAGTTTGTGCTTAATTTGGCTTATTTAAAATAATATAAAATTTCCCCATTTTTGATGAGTAGCTAGCTTCAGGTGTTAGAAACATCAAAATGAAGTTATAAATTATAATTCTGTGAACAATTTCTATTGTCTTCTCTTCGGTCTACAAATTATGTTTTTGTTCTATCATCCACAAATAAAAAGCGTACTTCAGGGTCAACTACTACACTTAATGTTTCATCTATAGAATTGTTTGGCCGTTATCTACATCTGTATAGAGTCACATGTGGAAAAGGAAGCATGGGCTATTACAGTCTCTCCCAAAAGCATTTCCACACTGAGCTTGTCTCAAGCAAGAAAAGATTTCTCTAAATGGTTTTAAAACCATATTTCTTACTATAGAATTATTTCAGAGGGGTCTGAACTTAAGATTAATAACAACAAAAGCATGCAGTTTTGGAAACCAGTTTTTCTCATTACTCAGTGGGCATAATCATTTTAAAAAAATGCCTTTTGCTAGGCTTTACTGTAGACCTCGGAAGTCATTAGATCAAAAGATCTGCAAATGTAACAAGCATGCCAGATGATTCTGATACAAGTGGTCCATGGAACACATTTTGTTAACACTTCTGTTAATTTGCTATTTTTCAGTATATTTAAATCCCATAGTTCTACTTTAATGATGCCCATATACATTCCAAGGCCACAGTAAATGCTAGATATTTCTTGATGCTTGCAATTAAGCTTACAACTGATTTTACCTCTCCCTCACACTTGATAGAATTTAGTGAAATATTATAGCATATGCTTAGGCTGACCAAGAAGCAATTGGTTAAGAGCTTTGCAGTTCTGCAAAAACTATGTGCCAAACAACAGTCAAATGTCTTGCGATGATCAAAACAGGGATTATAAATCCTTATGCCCCTTTACTATGAAAGAACCGATTTCTGATTTCCTTTCCTGGGCTGTATTCTGCTGGTCAGCTGCAGGATCATTGATAAAAATCCAGAACTTATGCCACTGCAAATACAAATGACCTCTCCTGGAGCAGTGTGATACTCTTATTGTGACAAATAGATATTTTAAGTAAACTGACCTCGCGAATGATACGTATTTGCGGTTATTATTGTTATAATTATTATTACTATTATTATTTTGGTTTTGATAGGACAAAGAAAGAAAAAAAATCGACCTTGTGTTTCTAAAGAAAAGAGAAAAAAATAAAATTCAGCTATCTACTCAGAGCCTAGAATAAATAAATCTCCATGTGAGGTTTCTGAAGAATTCACCAAGTTGCCCTCATATTGCCAATTTCTGAAAAATAAAGCATAGATTTGCTGGAAATTAACTGAAGCAATCTAAAAAAAATTAAAAGAAAGAAAAGCACACAGAATGGGTTTTCAGAACTCGCATTTTGCAAGTGATCTTTATTTAACTCACAATGGTTCCAGATAAAAGAATGATACAAAATGTGTAGAAGTTAGGAGAAAGAAAATTTCAGGCCCCATAGAAAACATGAAAATGTAGAATTAGAAATACTAAAATGTAGCCAAAGAAGTTTTTCCATTATTTTCATCCTTATCCTCATTAAAGGAAAGCCCACACAGCTCTAACTAAATTTCAAGAACTCTCAAGTATGTGTGTATGTATGTACCTATATGTCTGTCTATCCTTCCATCTATGTGCGTTTTTTTGAGTTAATGTCATGAAAAGAAGAGGTAAAGTTGCTCCTGCACATCACAGAATGTTGTCCTATTTTAGAAGGGAGATGGATTTCCATACATCCAATCCAACATCAAGATTCTTTGAGTTAATAACCCTTCTCCATTCATGAAAAAATATCATTTTAGGTCTACAGGAGTATCAGTTAAACAGAGTGGATCAGTTAATCACAATTATAAGCAGTAGAATTTTTATAATTTTCCAATTTTCTGCTCACCATCTAGCAATAATGAGATAGAAAGCTTTCTAAATATCGTAACAATTACTAAAGATATTTAGATAAATTCTGTCTTTGGCTTCAAGAGTGAATGAAAATCTATTGAGTCAGGGGACCCTACAGAAGGAGGACCATTTTAGTGTAAAACTAGGGCTCACTACTCTACCCCGACTCTCAGCAACATAGAAAAAACAATTCTAACTCACAAATATCAGATCAGAAAAAATATTTCTTTTCCCTCTCTTTCTTTCTTTCTCTTTCTCTCTTTCTCTCTGCCCAAACCCTTTGTCTTAATAAGATAACCTCTATTAAAAGCATTTTATGATATAAATATATTATACATTTTACCAGATAAAAATCTTTACAAATATCAGACAAAGAAACTTAAATGTACATGTAAACAAGATGCTTCCTGCCACCTGTCCAACCTCACCCTCATTTTCAGGATTTTTTAATAGACAACAGAGAAGTTCTCAGCTCTCTGAAGCTTTTTCACCCTGTAGCTGCAGATTGTCTTGGAATAAAGTTATCTGCTGCAAAACATGTAGCCTATAGCCAAGTGTTAACCTGGTTTTCTCAGCACACAGGTATCTGCCAATGAGATGAAATACTGAAGTTGAGTTATATCTGTCACAGAACTACTACAGACAATGTGTATTCCCTGAAGCATATTTTATCTATGCTCTAACCCCATAATCAAAACCTAGATTCACTTTGTTAGAGTCATATGTGAATATGTGTAGACACTGGGAAAAATGCCACATACTTTTCCAAACTGTAATATGTTAGAGTTTTCAGTGAACATAACAGATTAAAAATAGCAGTATATTTGTGAATTATTATTATTTTGCTATTTTGCTGAGAGTGGGGGGTAGAATAGTGAGTTCTAGTTTACATTAAAATGGCCCATGCTGTGTGAGGTCCCCTGTCTCAAACAGATTTTCATTCAGCCCTGAAACTAAGGATATAAATCGTCTACGTATCTCTAAAAATTGTTACATTTAGGATGCTGCAAACATAGAATCATGGACCATGTTCCACAAACATTTTCTTTCCAATGGTAAAAAGAAAAGTGCTCTTATTATTTTTAACACGATGTCAGTGAATATTTAATTATTGAAGTTACCTTTCCAAGATGAACTTTAAATTTGAAAGAGATGAACACGAAGTTACAAAAAAGCCACCAGTCCTGCTGTAGATCAAGCCTTATCTTTTCCCTGGATTGCGGAAACAAGACACTGACCTCAGACTTACATCCTTTTAATGTACCTTCCGTACAGCCTCCAAATTCACTTTGAGGCATTGCCGGCACGTTGATGATATTTCTATGGTCAGTAACTGTTACGTAATCGGTCTGGTGTACAAGGTAAAGAGCAGTTCTCAGAGAGCACACATCCTCCCTGCCTGCTTCTCCAACCTCACTTCTCAGGTCCCTCATGCCCTTCCATGCTAACGAGACCAATTATTTGCTGTTCTGTGAACACATTTCCTCTTACACTTGATTCTTTGTTCTTTATCTTCTTTCTTTGGCTCCCCACCCCAACAACAAAAAAAATCTCTTCATGTTTTACATTTATCTTACTTATAACTTCTAAGCTGCACTGGATTCTCAAGTGGGATGAATCACTCTCTCAGTTATCCCTCATTCTTGTACATATTTTTGCAGGACTGAAGCTTTATTACAAGGGGATCTCTGTCTGTCTTTCCTTACTAGTAAGGCCATCAGATGCCTAATGACAGCAAAATGTGATATTTATGTCTATGCCCTCAGCACTGAGCACACAGTGCAGAGAAAATCAATATTCATCAAAGGAAGGGGGGTGCAGTGGATAAGGAAAGAACTGTTGAGTTGTACTGGGAAAAGTTGATAACCTATTTAGAGAAGTGGAAGAATACATACCAACTACAGTCGATTGCCTCAGACACTATATAAAATATACATACTTTTTTAAGAGAAGATAAAGGCTCATTTTATCCATCCTTCTGTTCATAAAATGCTAAGATTTCAAAATAATCACTTTATTAGCTAGAACATTGGAAAGAAAACTGCAGGTTCAAGTTAGCATTGTTTTGTGTGCTTTGTATCAAATCTTGCAATCTTGAGAAAAACTTGAATTTCCAAAATCTTTGATTTTTTTCTCCTCCTATGTATCTTTAGTCCCTATCACAGAAATAGGTACCTTAGTGTAAGTAAATAACTGAACAAATGACTAAATACATTTAAGTTATCTCTGGGTTTTCAATTGAGTAATTAAAATAAAGCAAGGCTACTCCAGACTGAAGGGCGGCTCCAGTTCAGAGATTACACAGAACCATAGCGGTTGCTGTGATCACCAGTTTACAACAGTTTGTTGCTAGACTTTTTAACTTTTCAATAATCTTATCTTGAGTTGGTATTTTTTTTAGGACTTCTTTTTCAAAGGCAAGTTTTTTTATTTTATTAGTGATTGCTAACACAAGTAGGACAAATATTGGATTTTCACTTCCCTCTCTCCCCTCATAAACCACACTGAAATTCGGAGGTACTCATGAGTGCTTTGAAGAGAGAAAACATCAATAAAGGAGTTAAATGTGTTGCTTCCATCACCCCTCACTTTTTGCACTCAGATTATCTCCCACTCAATATTACCCCTTTCACCCTAATACATACTCTCCCTCTGTCTAACATAGTTTTACTCCCTAAACATGACCTATTCTAGTTCAGTTCCCAGTCTTCTTATTGCTGAACTTATTCTAGTGACTGTCACACTTGCCTCAGATCTGACTTTGACTCATTATAACCACTTTCTTTTCTTTCTGCACAGGATGGAGCCTCTTAGACCTACAACTCTTACCATTTTCCATGCCTTCAAATCACCTCCTGATAATGAACTCATTTGTGTTGAGCCAGGAATGCTGAGCAGCATTGAGGTAACATGACACTGACCTTTTATTCTTAGGCATGCCTTATGTTAAAATAGAGATAAATTCATGGAGCTCTTATAGAATAAACCAGCTGGCCTCTCAGACACTTATCAGGGGGAGGAAATTTTAGTTTGAGATATTCAAAGCAGACATAAAAATTCATAAACTCAATGGATCACAGTTAAATCGGCTTAGGGGAACTGACTCATTCATCAGACATTCAATAGATGAATGCACAAATCAGAAAACCTAATTATTAAGTTACAATGAGAAATATAACTGAAAGGTAAACTTGATAATTTGTGCCTCTGTTCACCTCACTGTCCTTATGAGAAAATTAAAAAAAAAAAGCATTCAGAACTTTTGATAATTGTACAATCAGAGCAAGTGAAGTTAACTGGAAAATCTTAATAACAAAATCGCCTGAAGTTGGCATAGTTTGATATATCCATATTTTTAATAAGGATACACACAAAAAAATTCTTTTTGACTTACTAAAGTCTCACCCTCTGATAGCAATTGAAATGCACTGATTAATATTCTAGATCAAACAAACAGCTCACATATTAACAAATTTTTCTCAAATCATTGCAATCACATTGATAAAACTTTACCATTTTACTTAAACAGTAAAACAGTTTATCTGTTTACAAAACACTTAATTTATGGAAGCAAGAGAAAGTATTTCTGTCAGGGATTTATATGTGTAAGCAACTAATATTAGGAAAAGAAAAAAATTGAAGGAAGTGTCTGTCTCTCTCTGCATACGCATTTAACTTTCACATTTAGAGCTGTTTAATCTCTGCCTATCAACTAAACCACACATCAACAGACAGAGGAATAACTGAAACTTGAGAACTTTGAGTCTTTTGAGTCTTTGGGAGCTGTGCTTGACATACATAATTATTTTTTTTGAGCAAATAAATTTATTATTACTTCATTTTATTCCAGATCATGTTTATATTTCTGTAATATGTTAGAGATAGTGTGTAAGAGGTATAGGATATGATTTTTTGTTCACAATTTTTAGAAAATATATCATCTTGTTCTGTCATTAATTGAAAGATCAGACAGCAAATCAAGTATTTAAAGAACTTGAAAATGTTGATCCTAACTTCTGACAAAGGAGTTCTCAACTTTCTCTGCATGTTTGAGTGGCTATGAGGCTCCGTGTCTAGCAGGTGTGACTAGACAGAGTGGGAGAAATAGATCAACCAAAAGACAATACAATGTAGAGCATCACTTCTCACTGAGGCTGAGTAAGCTCTGGGGAAGGATAACTCTTCTCCTGGGAGGCTTGGGGGAGACTTCACAGAGGAAGTAAGGACTCAGACTGAGTTTTGGTATGTAAGATGAAGCCCTAAGTCATGGGCATGGAGGACTTGAGTAGAGGAAAGAGAATAGGAGAGAGGAGATGAGAGACAGAGTGGAAAGGAGAGACAGTAGTAGATTTCACTATAAATAAATGGGACATGGGAATATACGATAAGTCAGTATCAATGCAGGGGTTATAAGAAGTATAGGGGTAAATTATGAGGGATCTTGTTGTCTTGTGAAATGCATCTCTGAAATTTCTTCCTGTTCTGCATCTATTACTTTTTTTTTTAAACAGCACCCATCTCAGTTTTGGAAGATTTCTCCTCCTCTGGTAACTAGGGCAGCTCACTGTAAAGTCCTACACCTGCCCAGGAAATTCATATGATAAACAGTTTCCTTCTCAGTTACTAAGTAAAATGCATTTTCTACTTCTTCACAGATGGCAAAATGCATAGATAGTATCTCAGAGTTAACTATGGTCATTATTTCCAGTACAGAAAACAGTCTGAAAGAATGGCATAAGAGAAGTCAATAATTTTTTTCCATCATCATGTTATCATAAAACATAACAATAAAGGCAAATAGTATTATTATTTGCACTATATTGAATTTCTGTTAGGTTTATGTAGTTGAATTGAATCCAGAAAAATACACCATGCAAAAGGTTCTTGACTTTATTTTGGAGGCATTAGCAAGCCTGATGAATCTGAAATGCAGATATCAACAAAGGCAGAGATACATTTTAGAGAGATTAATTTGCTGGCAGTATACAGTATGGATTTGAGAAGAATAATCTAGCGGCATGGAATCTATCTTGAAATTTAGAGTGGTAATAGAGCTTGACTTTGACAGAATAAATTAATATTCTTTTAAGAGGCAGTATTTTTTTAAATGGTGGATCTAGATTAAGAGGATGAGTTAAACCCACACAAAAGCCTTCAGTGACTCCTCATTACAATCCTAGCACTTCTATAAGTCGGCTTGCAAGGCCTTGCACAATATGATCCCTGCTTATTATCTCCACTAATTGGTAACTGCCTTCTTTGTTACACACTATGATTCATCCCCATTTGCCTGTTTGGTGGGAAGAAATGCGAACACTGGAAGTGAACCTAGCAAAGGAAAAATAGCAGATCCAGGCAATCATCTGGTCTTGGCTGATAAGAGTGGCAATGCAGTTCATCCAGTTAAAAAAAACTATCATGTAATATATATAACATGTGTATTACATATAACAAAGAAACTGTTAAGACACTGTGTTGTGTCTTCATCCCCACATACATTGGAGTGACTTCAGATATTATCAGAATAGGATTAGAGAGTAAATTTGTGAACCAGGCACCTAAACCCTTCTGAAGTGCAAGACGGCTTCACTCCCTCTAGCGTAGTTTACACTGGATCATCTTGTAACACAGCATTGTCCCCAAAGCCTTAATCTCATCAGTTCTGTGGCTTTACTGTACAGAACGCAAGCAATTTTATTTTCGGGTACAGTTTCTGTCCCTCAGACTGCCAGATGCCAGGCGAAGGATCTCACTCTCCTTAAGCAATACTTGAATAAAGTAAGCAAGGTTTTGTTTCTAGATTTCAAGCTAAAAAACTCTGTCTGCAAATGACAGAAGTTAAAAAACAGCCAGGCATTTCTTTACTTAAGGTAGTAAAATTGTGGAAAACAACACCTGAAAGGTAATTGGAGCAATTTCAAATTAAATTATTTAACAGTCCTCAATGTCCATTTTCACTCTTCAACCCCTTTTACAAGCTCTGTTGCTCCTTCCACAAAGCCTGCATGGTCACTAAATAGTAATTTTCCTTTTACTCATTATACTACAACCTATTTAATTAAAATAGCTTCTACAAGAAGTTTACAAGTAATTTCACTTGGTTTTGTAGTTACTTGACTTCGTAACCTTCTTTTCAAAAAAATAATTAAAGGAAGGAGACTTGTTTGGATATACTATTTTTTGATAACCAGGAATTGATAGAGATTATTTTTCCAGCAAATGGAAGGATCAGGAGAGAAGCAGATACATCTTCTCCCTTTTGTATAAGCTACAACGCCTCATGCCTCATCTATATATGGTAAGGGATTGGGATCATTCTCCTACTCGAGGTTAAAAAATCCATGGAAAGCTGGAAGAATTATGACTGTATTTATAGAGACAGATAACATATAACTAAAAAGAAAGTTAGTGAACTGAGGGTACGAAGAGTGTTGTATTTCTGAATCTTTAGTACTTGTGCAATGCATGCACCACACTGATTGCTCAATATAAATTTATTGAATAACTTTTGTATCAATGTTAGGTGACAATCTTATTATACATTATTTGTATTGTTCCAATGCTCCATGATGTGAATTAAATGTCTGTGCCATTTATTTCAGTGGAACTGTGCTTATTAACAATGATACCCAATTCAGTTTCCTCTTATACTGGTGCCTCAAAATTTGGTTTGCTCCCAGCTGTGCAGTTATTACATTAGAAGTTTAAAACCCAGAATCCAGTTATCTGTGAATTCAATTTCTACTATATAATATTGTAAAACAGCATAGAACAATAACATTTAAAAACTAGAAAACATCTTAAGGCACCAAGGAAATGAGCAGCAAACATTCTTAGTGAAAAAGTATAACAAATAGTAAATAATCTGTTTCAGTAATTTTCATATATAAAACAATATTATTTCTAAAGTTAAAAATAAAAGGGATTATGTAGGTGGTCCAAGAAAAGCTTAATTGGAACAACAAAAAAAGAGCTCTTAATGCTTCATATTGGATATTTCTAGATAACATGTTAACCTAAAACTGAAGTGTTCTGAGTGAATAAAATGTATAATTAAAATAGACAATTATGATTTTCACATTGAATCTTCCTTAATACAAATATTTACACTGTTTTATAAAATTATTCTAATTGATTTTGTAGGACACAAGAAAAAAATCAGACTGGCTGTACCAAATTCAGAGTTTTTATACTGTTCAAAACATGTGGCATGAAAGTTCACAGCTCTCAAATTATAGACTCTAAAACAAAAGATTAAATATCTGTAATCAGTCTTAATTATACTTCAGTACTGTATCTATGGCACCCAAACTGTGCCAAATTCCACCCAATATAATCAATTTCAGGAACTTATATTTATATAACTATCCCACATGATTCAGGCTTGGTTACATTTATTCATAGCCTATTCATATGATGCTAAAAAGAACTATAATATTAGATTAAAATGCCACATATGCTACAGCAGGTCACTTTCTTAGAAGGCAGTTCTCCTTTACATAGGAAGGGTCATCATAATTTTCTAGGCACCAGTGACATCAAAGGGAGGAATTAGTTTCATGGAATTTCACCAGTCATCAGAGCGAAGGAGGCCAGAGCTCCATGTGTAAAGCAATGTTCAGAAATCATGCAGACCACGAGGAAACCTGGGGTTAAGGATGTTTCATATTTGTGATGCCTAAATTAGGCTTAGACATACTGGTTTAGATCAGTGGTTTCCAAGTAATTTATACTTCAGATTCTTTTATACTCTTAAAAATGACTGAGGCCCCCAAAGAGCTTTTTTTCTTCTAACATAACTATATCTATGAATAGTTACCAAAATGGAAATTAAAACTGAGAAATTCTAGCATACTTATATGTGAATTCATTGAAAATAAAAGCAGTGAGTCCATTATATGTTTCTGATAGGGTATACGCTTTAGCCTATGGAAAACTCCACCCTATGCTTGCAAAAGAATAACGACATGAATGGAAACTAAGATGGAAATATTAACATAAAGGGAGTTTGGACCTCTGTACCCCTGTAAACACCTAAGGAGCCGCTGGGGCCTCCAGGCCACACTGTGAGAACCTGGGTAGCTGGTTCCCAGCCCTGACTCCCGTGTGAGCCAATGGGGAGCCTTGGAAAGACACAGATGCCAAAACAGCTCCTCGGAGAGCCTGATCTAATTACCCTTCAGGAAGCTGTAGATCCGTCTCCCACATGTTCTAATATGCTTGCTGCCAGGGTTAAGAACTACTGGTTTTGATAAACTGTGTAATGAGACATGTCTTTATCTTGATGTTTTCACATCTTTATAAATTTAGGCCATCCTCACTTTCTTCTTTGGGATTCTTTTTTTTTTTTTTTTTTTTTGGTGGGATGGTAGATATTAAAAACCCATACACTAATGCACTATATGCTATTTAATATAATATTAAGTATTACTACAAACACACTGATGAAATAAGGCCCCATGACACAATTCTTCACAGTGAATAAATAAGAAAAACATGTTAGACTTTTTTACAGGGATACAAATGGATGATTTACTAAACAGTCAAATGATATCTAAAGTTTTGTTTGGTATGCCCAGAAAAGAAATGTCAGACAAAGGTATGATTCTTTCTTGTGATTTAAATTGTAAGGCTGTTTTCATGTCAGGGAAATGACGTGTAGCTGATAAAGACAGTCGTGTACCAGCAGAATGACTCACAGCAGAGGGAAGGAAGGAATGATATTAAATCCGCAAGTCTTTGCTGTCCATCAGAGCCCGTATTTCCATAGCTCTATGCCAGTTTCAGCGAGACTGTCTTCTGAATAATCAGCTATCAACAAATTACAGTACACCATGATTTCTCATTTTCTAAACACATAATAACTATTTAAATTATTCACAAGGCTTTAAAATGGTATGGAAAAAAAACCTGGAGCATCAGTATTACTGATTTCTGAATCTTTATTTTCTATTATTTCTAAAACACAGCATTGCTGGCAACTGTTTTCAACGCTTCATTCAGACCCTTGCTCCTTTGTAAAAACAATTTCATTGCCTCAGAACTCTTATGTTTCTCAAGTCCTTTAGATCAGTCGATCTCAACGGGGGTTGATTCCTCCCCCCCCCCCGGGGATATTTGTTACAGATTGAGTCTAGTTTTTGTTGTCACAACTGGGGAAGGAGTTTGCTACGTATCTTGTAGATAGAGATAAGATGCTGCTGAACACGCCACAGTGCACAGAACGATCCCCCTTCAACAATCATCAACTGGGCCCAAATGTCAATAGTGCCAAGGGGGAGAAAACTAGATCAGATGATGTATTAACAATTCGCAGTCTTGCTAGCGGTTCATTACAGACATATAAACTGCTGAGTTGTTCCTTGAAAAAGACACATA
Organism: Manis pentadactyla; assembly: GCF_030020395.1. Taxonomy (NCBI): domain Eukaryota; kingdom Metazoa; phylum Chordata; class Mammalia; order Pholidota; family Manidae; genus Manis; species Manis pentadactyla. The sequence continues at coordinate 12,359,484 of NC_080034.1, forward strand.
AAATATAGTTCTATTCCTTTCTAAATGAATGGGATGAATAAAAATCATTTCTTATTAGCAAATACTCAGAGATTAACCAAAACAGCAGAAAGCCGGAAGGTGATCAACCTATCTAAAAATGATCGTCCAAAGATATCTTCGCTTATCACATGATATTAACACCTGAGTTCTATTTAACAATAGTTTTTTTTTCCTCTTTTTATAACTGAATATTTTTATGCTACAAAATCATCAATTATAGAATGCTAGCGATATTTGATTTACTTCATCAACTCTCAGGATGAGTTTGATGACAGCTGACTTCTACACAGGACGAAATAGCATCTTGTGACCTGATTGGACGGACACTGCCAGAAGAAAGAAAACTGTTTTCCCTGCAGTCCTTTCCTCAAAGCTGCCAATCCACTATTTTTTGCCAAGCATTTAAAGGACCAAGCCCCAGAATTGCCACAGAACAGGTCAAGTACTCCCGAGAGAGGAAGCATGATTCTATTATCATTTTCTGACTACCTACTCATCCAGAGATGTCCTGGGGTGGCGGAGAATAGAAGTCTTTGCTAAGTAAGAGCACAAGGACCCTAGCAAGCTGGGTCAGAAACTGTAGGAGTTGAGAGGCTTTGCATTCTCTTCTTAAACCTTCTGTTCCAGCTTACCTTTTTCTGTTTCAAAAGCTGGACTATTCTTCCTTTAAGAAAATGAATTATTGCTTCTATTCAAAGGAGTTTTAAAAAGTATATAAAGTATGACTATTTGTTTCAGGGAAAAAAAGTCATAAAAATGTAAACTGATTTGAAATGAATCTACTTAAATATGGCTCAAATAAAGCATAAAACTTTAGATACCTTCTTATACTATATGTGGGACCACTAATTCGTTGGCTGAAAGCATCAGTTAAAGTAGAGAATTATTAAAACTTGATAGATATTTAAGCCCTTCAAATGAATCAATCAAAGGAAGGGAATGTTAAAAATTGATACAGAGTTTAAATATTAAATTTTTGTGCAAAACATGCAAACATGATCATTCCCTAATCTTTCCTGCATGGCCAAATCTTTCTACTTGAATGTGACTGAAACATTAAAACTCATCCCCTGCCTATAGCATACCAAACATGTTATATACAATGGCTACTTTCATTTTTTAAGTGGAATGAGAACTTACAGACCATTAAGCATCTTAAGTGCACTATTTTTCTAGTTTTCCCCACTTATTTATTTCTAATCATTCACGATTGTCTAACCAATACTTCTATTAACCAATTATATGTACTTTTTTAGCTTTTCAAAACATTCAACTCAGTTTTTATAGCAAAACACCATTTCTCACACATATTTTAGGAGCTTATCTAATGATTCCTTCTACTTACAATAAGTAGAAAAGAATAAACGACCTTGGAGACCTGTTAATTGATTCTTGAGAAGTGGAAACCCAACTGATCATCACAAGATTAGTGTGTCTTAAGGAATAGTGTGTTACCTTGCAGATGAGATAAAATACAGGTTATGTCCCAATTCACAGAGCAGAGAATGCATTGAGTGTTGAAATATTATTTTGTGTACTGTTTATAAACAATTATAAAATGTACACTATTTTTCTTTTTCAAATATGTAAACAGTCTTACACATGATTCTCATGTCACGTCCAAAAGTTCATGACTTTATTTGCATTTGATATCGATATGTACTGTATGTTAGAAATTTACAACATTTGTAAATAAACTAGAGATCAGACTTTGACTGGATGGCTAGAGGTAGACAAATGATTGATGATTGGGTGAGGATTCTTCGGACCTGCAAAGTGGACTACATTTACATAGAAAATAAACTTAAGCTCCCTCCCTCTTACAGGAAGCAGACAGGGTGGGGACCAGACACATGCTTCAAGCTTACCAATCAGAAGAAATGCATGTTTCCATACCTTTACCTATCACTTTAGCTCTCATTCTCCTATCCAGGTTTCAAGAAAAGCTAGAGAATAATAGAGTGGGTAAAACATTGTCTGGAACTGTAATGTTTGAGATGAGAGAGAGAATTTTTCTCTTTCAAAGCTGGAATGGAGTTTCTCAAGAGACCCACACAGAGAGACTAGGAATGCTTGTTGGAAGGAACAACTGATTTGCTATCCTTTTAAATGGTCATTAAGAGGCAAGACCTGCTGGCTTGCACTGGTGCTGCTATTGAGTGAAGATAGAGTTGTTGAAGAACTTGAAAGCCTATCTGGAGTTGGGAACCTGCACATAGAGAGGGATCCTTGTTCCTTGAACAAGGAGCAGTTTCTTGACATTGAGAAGGCTTTTGAGAGTGGCTGACAGCAGAGGGAAAAGAAGGTGCTGTAATACGTGTGCCTGGGAAGGAGATTGGACAACACTTTGCCCCAAAGCCCTTAGAAAGTTCAGAAGATGACTTCACTATTTCCTTGTGCCTTCGGATAGGGGTCACGGTAATTAGATAATAAGACAGGAACACTATATATAACCATACGTTTTCCAAATGAGGAACTGCTCCTTCGAGAGTAAGTGTTGGGGTTATACATTAAAGCTGGGAATAAAGAAGCTCTCTGAAAGAATCCTTAGTAGGGACTAGGAAAGCAACTGAACACGATTTCCCTAAGGAACTGTGTACACTCTGTTTAGTGGGGTCACCATTTGTTAAGTGGCATTACCCATAAGTGAATCCAAGAAAGGGAAATCAGGATTTCAGTCCCTTCACAACCACAGGTGGCAAGGGACTTAAGACTTCTGTCCTCCTCTCCTCCTTTTCCAGGGAAGTCCCAGAACAGCTAGTGCCAGGGGAAGGCATGGGGACCCGGGATATGAGATTTCAACAAGACTCTACAGGACTAGATTTCTTATAATTAAAATAACTGAGAAGCTATGCGAACTGTTCAGCTTGTTGTGCAAAGATTGAAAAGGGTAAATAATTTAATAGATCATAGTCAAAAGTAACAATTGTTGGAAAACAAAATCATTTTATTTTCCCCACTGAGTTGAGACTGCTCAGTGATGCTAGGGTTAAGAAAAGAAGAGGAATTTTTCAGTGGGGACTATACATTTTAAGTTTATTAGTGAACATTTTTGTGTTATGGTGACTTTAATTTCCCCCTGTAATCTCAAAACTGTGCATACTTTCTTAATAAACACTTGGGCAATACGAACCTCACAGATATTCTGGGCTCCTGTACTCTTTCTCCTATTGAACCAAATTGGAGTTAACATAATTATTTACATTTCTATTATACTGTTAAATTAATTTAAAAATCAAAGAAAAGAGCAACTTTAAAACTCTTGATATTAGATGGATAAAAGATTGTACCCTTATGGGGTGAGTGGTATAGAACTGATTATTTCAAATTAAGAAATGTTCTTCACCTCCTACACTGCTGGTGGGAATATAAATTTGTTCAACCATTGTGGAAAGCAATATGGACATTCCTCAAAAAACTAAAAATAGAAATACCATTTGACCCAGGAATTACACTCCTAGAAATTTAACCAAAGAAAACAAGTTCCCTGATTCAAAAAGACATATGCACCCCTATGTTTATTGTAGCACTATTTACAATAGCCAAGACATGGAAGCAATCTAAGTGTCCATCGGTAGATGGATAAAGAAGATATGGGACATACACACAATGGAATATTATTCAGCCATAAGAAGAAAAACAAATCCTGCCAATTGCAACCACATGGATGGAGCTAGAGGGTATTATGCTCAGTGAAATAAACCGGGCAGAGAAAGGCAAGTATGGAATGATTTCACTCATCTGTGGAGTTTAACAACAAAGTAAAACTGAAGGAACAAAACAGCAGCAGACTCACAGAACCCAAGACTGGACTAACAGTTACCAAAGGGAAAAAGATTGAGGAGGGTGGATGGGAAGGGAAGGATAAGGGGATTAAGGGGCATTATGATTAGTGCACATAATGAGGGGGGGCACGGGGAAGGCAGTATAGCACAGAGAAGACAAGTAGTGACTCTATAGCATCTTACTACACTGATGGACAGTGACTGTAATGGGGTATGTTGTGGGGACTTGATAATGGGGGGAGTCTAGTAACCACGTTGTTCATGTGAAACCTGAGCATTAAACTGTATATCAATGATACCTTAATAAAAATAAAAAAGAAGAAAAATGTTCTTCAGTTAGTAAGTCTAAGGGTAGTCCCAAATGCAATCATTTGTGTTCTCTAAATCATTACATTGTTCTATAGGACACTTATTTACAACTTTTTTGCAAGTGACACTTAAACCAATAAAATGCATTTATAATTTTAAAAGTTCCCTGGGATGCACCTATCTTTCTATTGTAAGTGTGAATCTTTCTTTCATCAACCATCAAGTATTTATTGAAAATCCACTATGTGCCGGACACTGTCCCAAACAATGGTAATATTTTTGTTTTCATGGTGTTCATAAGTTTGGATAGTCATCAAAATAATGAATCAGTAGAATATAGTTAAATAAATGCTAAGGAAAAGCATGCATAGAGAAAAGCAGAGAGGAGGCACCCTGAAATCTAAGGTTTAGCCTTAGGAATTTAGGATTCAAGAAAGGAATGAGATTTTACTTGAATTTTGGAAAAGGATAAATCAGGCTGGAAAAGATTTTTTAGGAAGCATATACAAAGCTGATAGGAGAGAGACTTATATGTGTGAGATATGCTTATTTAGATGCTTGGGGACCTGTGGTGGGCATTGGGACCTGAGAAGAGGAAAGGACCAGCTCATAAGGGGTCTTGTCAGTTAACACCAAGTCTGTTGTGGTATGCAAAAGAAGACTCTATATAGATCTTTATAGAAATTTCCAGAGAAGCTTCCCACAGTTTTGTAAGCACAGCACAAGCAGACATTATTGGCCAAGAGGGCACCAACAGTCTCCTAAGCAATCAACAAAGACATTTTCAGCATGTGGAAATGTTTTACGCAGGAATTTCCCCACATCAAGCTTGAAAAATATATTCTTTATTCTAAAAAGATAGTTTATTTGCTATTCTTAAAACCTGTTTGTTTATTTTAATATAGAAATGGCTTACATTAAAAAATAAAACCCTCTCCTTGGACAGAGGTAAAGTTTATGGACTGTGTATATATTTATTTGACATGATAAACAAAATCTTTCTCAACCTGGGAGCCTAAAATGCATCTATAGGTCATTTCCCAGAATCATTGCCGATGAAGTTGTGACAGTTAGGAATGTTTTTACCACCCCATTTCATTACCATTTTTATAAAAATTCTAGAATGTGATATATAAGGAGCCCCTAAGAACATTTATAGAAATAGCAAGCAGTATTAACTCTCTTAAAAATAGGAAAAAAAATTAACAGACAATCCGAAGAATCAGTCAGTGTAATATCTTAAAGTATCTCAGCATCACTAGCAATTATTAAATGAAAATGAAAATCACAAATAACATTTCACACACATTATTTGGGTAAAAATTTCAAATCTATAAGAACTGCAGTGACAGGCACTCTATAACTTCTCATGGAAATGTAACTTAAACATATCATCCGTAGGGAAATCCCATCAGTTTCATGGTCCAACATAGACAAAATATATAACGCAACTCTTGGAAGATCTTAGAGTATCCAATTCATTATGGCATTTTACAGGACAAAATTTAACATGTATAAAGGTGAACACTTACCCATATCCTGGAGTTTAACTTCACTGCAAGGAAATCATCATCTTTGTCTTGTGAAATAAAATAGGAAAATAATCAATATGCTGCAATACAAAAATTTATTGAATTAAATAAATTTAGATTACATTTCTATATTTTCCAATATAATATGTACATATTCTAAATCACCACTATTATTAATTTATTCTCTAATTCTCCATTTACATTTTATAATGTAATGACTAACAATTTAGTGCTTTTTCCTTTTAAATTTCCCTTAATACAATAATGGAAATATTAAAAATGCAGAATCATGGTGTTGAAGTTGTCTTAAATGTTAATTATATTAACGAAGTAATCAATTTCACATTTAAAATATCATTACACTGTTAATTTTCCTGAGTAATTTCATTTTAATATTAAACTATAGACCTGTTTCAGATGTTACTACAGTTTGAACACTGTTACGCTTTGTGTAATTAGTTATGTAATATTTTATAGGAAACTGATTGCATTCTTGACATATATGATTTGAACTATTTCAATATCAATGCTCAAATCAGCTAATTTCTATTTTTAGACCAAGAATTTATATGAAAATATATAATTAGATCTTGACATTTTATTTTAATTAATTTGTATTTCTCTTTAATACTATCTAGACAATATAAGAAATACACTGACTTTCACATCATTAAAATAGTTCCTTTTATACAAAGTGTTTAAAAGATCAAAACAATTTAACAATTGATCAAGGTTTATATAATATGAAACTGAATGTATCACATGCATTTTATATCATTGTTCATTAATTCTAAATAAGCTCTGCTCAAATATATAATTCAATGCTGTATAGATTTTTACAATGAAATATGTATAGAGAAATCAAAGGTTCTTTTTGCACAGCCTGGGAATTAACACATATTTTATGGAAATCATGTTTTTGGAAAAAATGATTTGCTTTTCTTCCAATAAATGATTCAACTTCTAAACATAACTAAGTACAAAAAATGTACATTAATATAATTTCTAGTAAAAATTTAACTAAATACAAAAAAAATTAACTAAGTACAAAAAATGTACATTAATATAATTTCTAGTAAAAATTTCTAGTAAAAATAAAATTTCTAGTTTAATATTATATAAAGAATTAATCCATATATTTTGAAGCAGAAGTGAATGTGTTCTAAATCTAGTTTAAAATATGCTCATTGAGACACAGGTGCATCTGGCAGTGGACTGTTTGGGCTAACATACCTGGATCTTGAGCGACACTGTTCATTATACAGAAAATGTCAACCTCAGGAGAGTAATGGCTACATTGTTGCAGGGGTGAGAAAATTCTAAATAAAATATAGCAATTGGGGCCAAGCACAGACCCTCTATGGACATTTAAACTCATGTCAAAATGCAGTAAGATAATGTTAAAGGGCCCAATAGATCAAAACGATTGTGAAGCATTGTGACACAAGGTAGCCGGCACTGTTGGAGCACTCACACAAAAGGTGAAATAAAAATGTGTGCATGTATGTACAGAGGTATACACACATACACACACATGTAAAATGAAGTTTTGGCTTAACTAATCCACATCCACTCTGCTTGCGATGGTGGTGATTCCATTTTCCTGGTATGAGTAAGACTCCAGGCCTGGGGTGCCAACCATGGCTGCCAGTATTGGCTTGTGGTGGTGAGTGTCTCCTGCACCCTCAGAGGCCAAAAGGGGCCTTGAAGGCAGATATAAACTCAAGTAATTACAGCCAAATAGGAGGAAATACCACCTACCAGATGGTAGCTGAGAATTCTTGCTCATGTAAAAACATCTATGGACCCCTGAAAATAATTCGGAGGTATCAGCATTCCTACAATAGAGAATAGAGAGGAGAGTGTGAAAATCAGAGCTTTAATTGTGAATATACGAGCTGATGAGATGACTGCCATGTGTTTGGAGAAGGTGTATCGATATTAAGTATATTTAATTAATGAAGTCATAATTAGTAATGTAATTGGTTATATAATTACATATGTAATTGCACAATAACTACTATTCTTTTGCTTTATTAATTAATTTATTTTTCATCTTTTCTGTTTTAATATACAAACAGGGACAGGAAATGATATAATCCTTTGGAGTTGGAAATATGACCTTTGTAATAGTTAAATGTCTTGAAATGTTATACCCTTAGTTAGGTTTGGAGAGACAATTTTCCTCACTTACATGTGTAGACAATGAAATACATTCTGATCTGAACAGAAACCAGAGATGAGGGTAGACAAAATGAATCCTCTGACAATTTGTAGCTAAGGGACTATATTTAATATGGATTTGGTATTTAAATTCACAATACCCCTGTGACATAGGAACTAAAATTAAAAATTATCCTTAGAGAAGTAAATGACAATCCTGAGTATGGAGAGGAGAGAGAATTCATTGTAGGGGAAAACACACTTAAATCAAGCTGCACAGGATTCCCAAGAAAAACACTGGTGAAAATCAGATTTGATCCAACATTAAAAAATACACTAAGAAAATATTTATGACAAGCAATGTTTGAAGGGTAAACATATTGTAGGGTTTTAGATAACAAAACAGACTGATGGACTCTATGAAATAAATAGGAAAAAATGTTTTTTGCTTAAAAAAATTGAGACCTTAATAGAAACAAGGCATTATGAAAAAAACAGAAAAAATGGAAAGAAAAGTTACCAATTAACACAAAAATTACATAAATAGAAATTATGTCATTCTTGTTGAGGAGATAGATTCAATAACCTAATGATGTTAACTTTCCTTAGGTTGATTAATAAATACAATCTATTCCAGTAAAAATATTAAAGCATTTTTTTTCTAGACAGGTTGATTTTCATGTTCTATGGAAAAATATGTTAATAAAGATAAGAAGAAAACATTTATTAGTAATAAGAACTCTGAGTAATCATAAGCTGTATCTGATAAAGGAATATAGAATAAAGCCTCAATAAATAAGTAGTGTTGTATTGGTTTATGAATAGATAGACTAGTACAAAAGAAAAAGAAAGTTCGGAAATAGATCCAACTACCACTAGCAATAGAGCATTTTAATGGAGTCAGCATCTAGTGTGTGAAAAAGAGAGAAACATTTAACAAATATGTTGCAGAATAATACATAAGAAAGCATTTTGTAAGATATGAAGCTTTATAAAATTATTAATGAGTTCTGGCTTTACAAAAATAACCCTCTAAGTATAACTATTACAAATCAATTAAAATACAAATCATTCAACTTTTTTATTGCTGTGTTAATCATAACAGCAGGGAATCGAGCCAAATATTTTTTAACCAGATTTTTTTAATTTCTAGAAATAAACCTGATTTTGACACTGATTTGCTAAAACAGTGGAAACATCAACAATTTACAGTGTACACTAACTACAGAAGTTTCCAATCATCAACTGTGAAAAGCAGTCAGTTGTCCTAGATTTATGAGGTTAGTGTTTTAATAAGCAATTGTTCATTTTTGCACACAGTTTGAACAATAATAATTCAAGTGACTAAAATTCATATTGGCTTGGTGTTGCTTTTAATTGCATTTTAATGGTTCTGTTAATACATTATTTACAAAACCAGCTCTTGTACTAATAAATTTTACATAGATAATTTAGTATCTCTTTTTTCTGTTTTTCTTATATCAATCATTCCTATCTTTCTGGCATTATTTGTATTTTGTGTTATTGCTCCAATGTATTTTAATTCTTCTAGTCTCTCGAGTTTGTTTTCTATTTAACTTGTAAAAATCGAGCTTTGTTCATTGATACTGTGAGGACTATACCACAAAGAATATTTCTAAGAGAATATACTGTATTACCAATTTACTTGCAGATAGTGTCTGTTAAAGTGCAGGAGTTAGAAAAACAACCAGTTTGAATTCCTTCCTTTGGTAAAACATAAGAAGGGAATAAGAACAATGCCTAAGAAAACAGCCATAACTGTTAAAACAAGTGCTTCCACATATTCAATTAACTAGAATTTCACAAAGGTTTAGAAATCCAAAATTAGAGTTCGAACTTTCTCAGAAAATAAATACAAATATTGGTTTCTATAATCTAGTGGAAAAATCCTATGTTGGCATGTCATAACTGACAAACATCTGCAGTTTGGAGCATTCAGGGTTATGAACAAATGCCTTAAAAGCCACTTAAGGAAAGATACATTCAAATGTGTGTGCTGTTGGTTTTTAGCCCTAAGAGAAATGGCATTCATTGAGGTCAATCAGCCATTTAAAGCTTGGTTCAAGCTTCTAAGTTTATTTAATTTGTAATACATTTATAATTTTTCCGTGCCATGCTTTCCTCACAAGTCACGTTAGAGTAGCTGTACATTGAAGGAGTACTGGGTATTTAAATTCAAGAAAGATGTGAAATGATAATAATACAGTATAATTATCATTATGAGGGTCATTTTTAAACCATCTTGAGATTCAAACATTATTCAAAATGTATTTCAAAAATCAATCCCTTTAATTTCCTTTTTTGCATCAAAATGATACTAGAACCTAAGGAGAGAGAAATCAGTCTGTGAGACCGTTTTGAATCCAGTTTACTATATTAATGGCACTGATGTAAAGTTACACTTCAGGCTTGTGGTTTGAATTACTAAAATAATTAGGTTCAATATAAATGTGCTTCTTACATTTCCCACCTTCTCACATCCTTCAAGACCCAGCACCAACTCATTTCCACTCATCATTTTACCAGAACGTGGCTGCACATGGGGTCCTATTTCAGCTGCCAGAATTTTATCTGTACTTAGTAAGAGTCACCTAAGCAGGATGAAAAGTAAGTTGATTAACAAAAACTAGATATCTGAGATTATGCCTTTATAGGAAATATGGGGACTTTAGGAAAAGCAATCAAAACTGTAATTGCTTTTCCAAATTGTAGAAAGGGCTATTTTTTAATGAAGCCATATTTGTCAACATTAGCCTGCTGAATCATCTTCACTCACAGGTAATATTTTTTCAATACCTGCCCTAACTTGCTTGATTTTTAATATGCTTTACGATTACATTTTCTCATGTTTCAATTTCCATAGGCTCTGTAAATCATTTGTAAAACTGCCTAGTCTGTGTTTTAAAAAATACTGTTTCTGGTTCTGCCTTCTAGATACTTATTGAGAATGTGAAACATACATATGTATTAATTTTTCATGTGTGTGTGTATAAAGCAAATAGCACATGATTTCTCCCTCCCCTGAATAAATGCTAAGCACCTCCTATGCTATAGCTCCTGCTCTGGGTTCTGATTATTCGCCTTTGAACACAGCAAATCTATTGCCCTCACTCATGGATTTTATGTCTAGTGTGGGAAACAGACCTTAAACAAATAAACGTGTAACATAATGTCATGTAAAGGATGAGGAGAAAAAAAGCACAGTAGGGATGTCAAATTTAGCTATTAAAGACAGAGGACATCCAATTATTTGAATTTCAGATAAAGTCATGATTTTTTAGTTTGGGTAGGCCCCTTGACATACAAATCCATCATAATATAATTTAGACATCCTTATGCTACAAAATATTCATTATTTATCTAAACCTAAAATTAAATTAGGTGTCCCTCTTTTATCTGGCAATGTTAGTTCCAGAAGATGCTATTTAAAGAAAAGGGTCTCAGAAGACTTTCTGAGGAGAGGACATCTGAACAGAAACCTAAATGAAGTAGATATGTGCAAAAAAATCCTGAGAGAATAATCCAAGCAGAGGGAACAGTATGTGTGAAGCTCCTGAAATGAAAAGTCACTGCTGGGTTTGAGGAGAAACAAGAAAGCCAGCATAGGTGGCATGGAGGGAACCCGCAAGAGGATGGTATTAAGTGGGCCGGGCAACACTTGGGTCTTTATTCTAGATTTCATAGGAAGCTACTGAGCTGCTGAGAAACCAGGGAATGGTACTATTACTCTGGCTCTTATATGAAGAACAGACTGGAGGGTTACGAAAGTAGGGGTATGGAGAGGAATTCAAAGGCTGTTGTGATGATCTGAGATGAATGTGGTGCTAGAGGAAGAGGCAAGATATTGTACTGAGAATGCGTCTGTAGATCTTATAGGATGGGATGACTTGGGGTATGACAGAGAGAGAACTAAGGATGACCCTACATGTCGGAATGAGCAGTGTGGTTTGAAGATGGTTCTGGTTACTGAGATGAGGAGGAATCGTGAGAGGCACCTCTCTTTCTGAACTATCCCATAGTCAATACAACATGGTCTTCTGAAGAAGGTAGTACTAATTGACATGCTTCTCTCTATGAGAGTATTGAAAAATAACTGTGGGAGAGTAAAATCTGGTGTATTTGAATGAAAAGCTCATTATCTCCAGGTTCTGTGTGGTCTTCCCAAATCTAACAGTAATAAAGCAGTTGGCAGAAGTTACTAAGATTCATTTACATTTCTGCCTCCGTCTCTGAATTGTGAGTTTGGGGAGGAAAGTATCATAATTTTTCACCTTAGTGTCCCCATTACTAAGCAGAGTGCCCAGTACATTCCATTAGTTTGAACAAGAGTAAATTGCAATTTCTATCTGTCAAAAAAGTGAAAGACTATCAGGCATTTCCTGAGGTTAACCTAAAATGAACTCAATCTGTGTCTGCTCAATAAATTAATTGTGTGACTGGAAGTTTGAAAGCAGTCAAATGTTTACAGAAAACTTCAAATTCACATCACAGAAATCGCCTTGCAACTAAATCACCGCTTTGTTTTGTTTTCTGAATTTGTTGTAAAATATTATAATTAAATCTAATCAATACGTCTCATAACTGCCTGGTTTATGGGGTAATGGGCACTAGGGAATATTTGTTCAGAGCAACAGACACTGGAAAATATTTGGCTTATAAATCAAAAGAACAAAGTTTATCTCCAGCCTTTGATGGTGATTCCCTAGGAGAATCTTCCTTCTACAGAAAGTCACTATGTGTGGACCTAGCCTAATATAAATGGAAGAAAAGCTTGAGACCAAGCATATCAAGGTTTTATTTATGAAGTGACACTAATCAATTATTCTAAAGGTAGAGTTCTGTCCATATGCTGAGAGGGTTGCATCACATATTCTGGAGAAAACAGATAAATCCCGTGTTAAAGAATTCAGATTTAGACTCATATTTTGTCTCTGTGATGGTATTTCAAATCTTCTGTTTGTCCTTGTCTCTGAATCCTCTGACTTAACTTCCTTGGGCACTTACCTATAGCATGAGCTTTTTGAACGTTCTGGCCTCTAACAACAAGAGGACAGTTCTAGCTGTCCTTTACGCTGTCATGTGATGCCAGCTATGCTGTGCCCAAGAAGAGAGGTACAGAGGGCATGCCGATCTTCCCAACATAAAGCCAGGGTACACTGCAAAGCATCCACACACAGAAGCTGTAACCTCAAAATTCTGGATTTTCCTTCTACAGAGTTTTCAAGGTAATATCCGTGCACACTTATGCTTTCTTTTGCCCTGATATCTTCAGTCTTAAGGCCACTGGATATCAGACTCTGGAAATCCTTAGAGTGATTACATTCTTGTCCTCTTTGGCTAGTTACTACCTACCTCCCTCTTCTATATTTATAAACACTGAAACTAAAGAGAATCCACTGTGTATTATACTATTAAACATAGAGAGTTAATATAGTATGTTCTTTTTTTTAATTTTAACTTGAAATCTCTGTAGATTTAGATTCATTTGTAACAAATAATATAGAGGGTTCCCATTCACTCACTTTTTTCCAATGGTAACATTTTACAATGACCATTAGTGTAATTGGGATAATTACATTGATAATATCCTCAAATCTTATTTATATTTCACCAATTTTATATATACTCATGTGTATATGTTTATGAGTGTTTGGTCTATGCAGTTTTATGGTTTGTGCAAGTTCATTTTGTTACCACTACAGAGAAGATAAAGAATAGTTTTATCACCACAAGAATCCTTCCTATTGGCCTTTTATAACCACACCCATGCCTTCCCATCTCTGTGGTCTCACTTCTGGTAACCATTCATTTCTTCTCCATCTATATAATTTTGTCATTTTAGAAATGTTACAAAAATGAAAACATACAGTATGTAATGTTTAGGGACTTTTTCTTCACATAGGAAAATTCCCTTAAATTATACCCAAATTGTTGCCTGTATCATAGTCATCCTTCTTTATTGCTGGTTATAAATCTAATGCCATTTGTTTGCTATTAACCCACTGAAGGACATCTCGGTTGTTTCCAGTTTTTTACTATTATTAATAAAGCCATTAAGAATGGTGTATACAGATGTTTGTGTGGACAAGAGTTTTCATTGCTCTGGGATAGAATCCCAAAAGTGCAATTGCTGTATAGTATAATAATTGTGTATTTATTAACATAAGAAACTGCCAATGTCCTCTTTTCTGTTATTTTTTTTCCAGCTTTGAGATATAATTGACATATAACATTGTGTAAGTTTGATACACATATCCTCAAAATGATGTTATAATACAGTTAGTTAACACCTCCATCACTTCCCATAATTGCCATTTGATTTGTGATGAAAACAATTAAGATTTACTCTCTTAGCAACTTTCAAGTATATAATACAGTATCATTAACTATAGTCTCCATGCTGTACATTAGATCCCCAGAATTTATATATACTCTAATGAGAATTTGTACCCTTTGACCAACATCTCCCAATTTCTCTTCTCAACCAGTCCCTGGTACCCACCATTCTAGATTGTATTTCTACAAGTTCAACTTCTTTAGATTCCACATATAAGTGATAGCATACAGTATTTGTCGTTCTTGGTCTATTTCACTTAGCAAAATGCACCCAAGGTTCATCCATATTGTCAAAAATGGCAAGATTTCCTTCTTTTTTTAAAGCTGAATATTATTGTGTTGAATGTATGTATGTATATTTGTGTCTGTGTATGTATATTGCATCTTTATCCATTTGTCTATTGATGTGCACCTTAAATTATTTCCATAGTTTGGCTATTGGGAATATCACAGTAATGAACACAGGAGTGCATGTATCTCTTAGAGATCCTGACTTCCTTTTCTTTGGATATATACCCAGCAGTGGAATTGTTGGATCATACAGTAGTTCTCTCTCTGACTTTTCAAGGAGTTACCATACTGTTTTCCATAGTGGTTGTACCGATTTACATTTCCTTCAATAGCACACAAGGGTTCTCCCTTTCCTCCACATCATAAACACTACTTGTCTCTTGTCTTTTTGATAACAGCTGTCTTAACACATATGAAATGATATCTCATTGCAGTTTTGATTTGTATTTCCCTGTTAATTGGTGATGTCAAACACTTTTTTATCTAGCTGTTGGCCATTTAGATGTCCTTTTGGAAAAATGTATATTTAAGTCCTTTGCCCATTTTTCATTGGATTGTTTGATTTTTTTTCACTATTGAGCTTTATCAGTTATTTATATATTTTGGATATTTAACCCCCTTACAGACAGATGGTTTGTAAACACTTTCATTCTGTAGGTTGCTTTCTCATTTTGTTTATTGTTCCTTTTACTGTGCAGGAGCATTTCAGTTCAATGTAATCCCAGTTACTTGTTTTTACTTTTACTGCTTATGCTTTGGTGTCATATCCAAGGAATCATTTACAAGACTAAAATCAAGGACTTTTTTCCCTGATTTTTTATGAGAGTTTTACAGTTTCATGTCTTATGCTTAAGTCTTTAATCCATTTCAAGTCATTTTTGTGAGTGGTTTGAGATAGTGCCCAATTTAATTATTTTACATGTGGATATTTTTCCCAACATTTATTGAAGATACTATCCTATCTCCATTGTATGTCTCTGGCTCCTTTGTCAGGTATTGCTTGGCTATATATGCAAGAGGATACTTCTCTGCTCGTGCTACTCTTACATTTGTCTTTGCGCCTATTTTTATGCTACTAACTTAAAGCTACTAACAAACTGTTTTACTTGCTATTGACTTGCAGCATGATTTGAAATCAGGAAGTATGATACCTCCAGCTTTGTTCTACTTTCTCAGGATTGCTCTTGCTTTTCTAGGTATTTTGTGGTTCCATATGAATTTTAGCATTTTTATTTTTCATTCTACGAGAAATGTCTTTGGAATTTTGATAGGGATTGCATTCAATCTATAGATGGCTTTGGGTAGTATGGACATTTTAAAAATAATTTTCTTGCAATCCATAAACACATGATAAGTTTCCATTTATTTATGTTTTTCTTCAATTTCTTTCAATAAATGCTTATAGTTTTCAGTGTACAGATCTTTCACTTACTTGCTTAGATTATTCCTAAATATTTTATTGTTTTTGTTACTATTACGAATAGGATTATTTCTTTTTTGGATAGTACATTGTTTGTTTATAGAAATGCAATTGATTTCTACATGTTGATTTTATATACTGCAACCATACTTAATTTGTTGATTATTTCTAACAGTTTTTAGTGAAGTCACTATTTTCCATATATAAGATCATATCATCTGCAGAAACACTTTCAGTTCTTCATTTCTGATTTGAATGCTATTTCTTCTTTCTTTCCCTCCCTTCCTAAGTAAAATTTTTCATCTATTTTTATAGGTGTGTACTGGTACATCAGTATTTTTTTTCCTTTTTTTATTCTTTTTCCTGTGGTTAATGATGTTGAAAATATTTTCATATGCTCACTGACCATATGTATATACTCTTCAGTGAAAGGTCTGTTTATGACTTTTGCTTTTTTTTAATTGGATTGTTGTTCATGAATTCTTTATATATTCTATATATCAGCCCTTTGTATTATATGTGGTTTCCAAACATTTTCTTCCAATCTATAGTGTGTCTTTTCATCTTATTAAGGCTCATTACAGAAAAGAATTTTTAATTTTGATGTAGTCCAACTTGTCAACTTTTTCTTTAATGAATTGTGCTTTTGTTGTTAAGTCTAAGAACTCTGCCTACCCCAACCCCCTGAAGATTTTCTATGTATTTTTTCCAAAGGTTTTTTAATTTTACCTTTTACATTTAAATCTATAATTTATTTTTAGTTAAAAGTTATAAGATTTAGGTTGAAACTCAGTTTTATGCCTACAAATATTCAATTCCTGCAGCATAAACTGTTGTATTTTTCTATTGAATTGCTTTTTATGCACTTTTGTCAAAAGACAGTTGGTCATATTTTTGTTGGTCTGTATCTAGACTTTGTAGACCTTGTATTTCAACTGTATTTTAGACCTTGATGTTGGGTAGAGCAATTCATTCCACTTTATTCTTCTTTTTCAAGATAACTTTAGGTCTTTTGCTTTCTCTGCTTTTCTGTTAACATTTTACAATTCTCTATTCCTAAATTACTGAAAGCTTTTACCAAGAATGGATATTGGGTTTTATCAAATGCTTGTTCTATATCAATTAATATGGTCCTAAGGTTTTCCTTCTATAGTCTCTTGATATAGTGGATTACACTGCCTGATTGTTGAATATTGAGCAAACTTACATACATGGAATAAATCCCACTTGTGAATATTGTATAATTATTTTCATACATTACCAGATTCTATTTGCTAATTTAAAAAAATATGTCATTTTTTATTCAAGTTTTGTCCTTGTTCAAGAGCTTTGGAAAATATATGGTTGCCTTTTGTTTTGAATATTTTTCATTCGATAAAAATGAATTGGTATTCTGGGTTTTATACTTTAGAGTGTTTTTCTTTATTTTTAGTGTCCATTTTAGACTAATTCTTTAGTTTGTATTGCAGTAGTGTTATTATTTCTGGAAACATAAAACACTATGCTTTCCTCTATGTCTAAGGTGAGTAAAGACGTTTTTTCCCCACTGACTCTTGTTTGTCTCTTGACCACTGTATTTATTTCTTGCCTTTTAAGTTAAATCGTTTCTTTCACTCAAATTACTTTTGATAAAGTTCACTGGACATGTAAGATCATCCCATAAGTTAGAGGTAAAAATAAACAAAACCATGGATTAAAGCATATCAAGAGATAAATCTATTTGTCTTTAAATAATATTTTTCTCTTATTGGAAAATGTTTGCATCCATTATTAGGTGTCTGACTGTCAGTGCGATGGCCCAGAGAAAGTAAACGAATAGATGAGAAAGTATATGAGAAGAGACAGGAAGGAATATGGATATTAATAGGCCAGAAATACAATATCCTTTTCTCACAGTCTCACGTGGCCTACAGGCAGTCTGCTATAACTTAGGGGTCAGACAAAATGCACAGAGATTTTCGGTGTTGCTCTTAAAGTACCTCCATTTGCCTTAAGAAGTTCTGACATCAATTCTTCAGTGAAGACTAAATATGTGCCATGTGTGAACTTTAAAAACAAACTACTTTTCAACACTTCAAGTGTATTAGAACTGTCTGAGCAATTTCTTAAAGTTCACCCTTAGATAACTCAAAATGACTTAATGAAATTTTACTAACCTTTCCAAATATTGTACCTTGAAGCTAAGTATAAGAATGAGAAATTTTGGCTTGAAGGGTACTATTTCAAGAAGAGTGTAAATGCTTAAGAGTAAGGGCTATAAAAACATGTTTTTTCTTTTACAAACATAGCTACATATTTTCTTCCAGTAACATGACTATTGATTGACAAAATCCAAATTTGTATCATTGAAGAGTTTTATTATGTAAATACTTTGTTTTCCTATCGTGAAACTTTTTTGAATGGCTTATAAAATGATAGCTCCCAATACAAAATTGACCGTGGTTTAATGTAGTAACTGCCATTGCGTATGTAAGTTAGCTTTCATATAATAATTATTAAGAATATTATTATTTAATTAGGATATATAAGTAACACAAATCTGATGAAATGATTTCTCATATAACTATACCAATAACTAGAAATATAGTCATGTTATAAAATTTTAATACCTCAAAAAGATAATACAAATTTTAAAAATCTTATATTCACATTTACTTGGAAATATACATTACACAATCGAGTTATATTCAGCAAAGGCATAATCATTTCTCACTCACTAGTTGTTAAAAACTGGAGATACAAAAATGGAAAATGTTATTTTAGCATAGATATTTCCTTTTGTTCATTATTGTATTTTATCAAGAAATTTCCATAAGTTTGGACTTTATTTTTTAAGACTTTTTTTCTTCCAATGCACTTGAAAGAAAAAACTATGGAATATTTCATAAAGCATATTATTTGCTGGTCCCAGAAATGAAGAGAATCCAAAAAATATGATAACCAATAATAACAATTAGGGCATTCAGGCATACATTATTTTCATTTTCACTGAAATAACTGAGTATTTTTAAATTATGGTTATATCTTCAAAATCTGTTTAACTGGAAAACAGTTAAGTAAATGCCAGGCCTATCTGATTTAAAATGTCTAGCATTGATTAAACATTTCAATTCATAAATAATTCAAATTAGTCAAATATTTCATTTAATGAAAACCACGAATTTGGTGACACATTTAGACACATCTGTGTGATTTCCTAAAGTTCCTTCTCATATTATGTTCAGTGTGTAAATTTTGATTCATACAGAATTTAAGGCAAATGTTCTTTGCTGTCCAAGTCTCTATTTCCATCGCTTCTACCCTGACCCAGATCTACCTTTCAAACATCGGAAACATCAAAGCCGGCCTCCCGGCTTTTAAACTCTTATTCATGAGCCATCTGTAAACATCTTTCATGATATTCCCTTCATCAAAGATCATTATTTCTGAATGAAGCACCTATTATTATTTCTTACTCAGGGATGTAGAGGGGCCAGAGGACTTTTTCCTTTCCTTTCTTCCCATCTGGCGAGCTAGTTGTTAAACAGTTACCAGCACATCATTGCTTATAGCTCTTCATTATCTGACAGTGAAGATAACACTAACAGTGAAGATAATTTAGGGTCTAAGTGTGTGCCATAATTTATTCATCCCTTATGATTTAGGTAAATGAATGTTATGATCTATATCCTTGTTTTCATTACACTGCTTTGCTAACTTTTATCCCCAGTCCACGGTCACTTCTATCCCTGTATTCATCCTATATGCCGCCAGTTTGAAACATGAAATATTTAAATATACACAAATGTACACATCCTCTTTATTTATCTATAGCTTCCAAAATATGTGATAAGCCCTTTGAAAATAATGATTTATAATTCTGTCTTCTGGAGTCAAGTATATAAATTATTTTGGTAAGCATGTTAATATTGATAACTAACATTTTAAGCAAATCATGATAAATTTTAATATTTTATAGAATTTGAATAGAATACAAATGTAAAATATAGAATAAAAGAATAGAGATCCTGAAATATGTTTGTATACACAGCCTAGTGCATATACTAGAGAGAGCTGCAATTCAGTGACTGAAATAAGTTGGGTTTTAATCACTACTCTATCAGACACTAATATAAATGTTGAAGATAGAAGATATTCAGTTCTACTTTGTCTTTCGTAAAATTCAGTTTCTACTTTTATGATTTACCTAAATCATAAGGGATGAATAAATTATGGCACACACTTAGACCCTAAAGATGAGAAATATTACTACATATGCAATAGGATGATTGTAAAGAAAAAATAGAAAATACATCTAAAGTTCCTATGTGCCAAAATATTACCTGGTGCTTGGTGGCTGCAAAATCATTGTCTCCATTCCTCTAACAATTATCGGTACAGTATATCAATCTTTCAACTAACATAAAAGACGCAATTGGAAAAATATCAGTCTTTCGAAGCTTTATTAAAATACAAATTTCTACTAATATTTTCCATTCTATGACACTTATCTCTTTCACCATTCAGCTTTCGGTTATGTTAATAATAAGCCTGCCCATTTTCAGTCTCCATTTTCCCCATCTTGCAAAGGCATGAAAGGCTTCCAGTAAACCAACTCAAAAGAGGAGATAAGTAGAGACAACCTGTCATTATTGTGATCATAGAAATCTGGAAGTGATACTTAACAAAAACTGTGGCTGAGATATACCTATATATTTCTAAATACATGGACTTACAAGAAATCTTGTATAGAATGCATTGAATTCAACCTCATACTATGATCAGTTCTTCAAACTATTACTATATTACAGATTTAGTTTAACATTGTCATCAACTCTTAATTCAGAGAATTTTCACATCTAAAAATTTCAGTTATTTTTTACAACCTCTCTGTGGACAATACGATCATTCATCTCATAAGAGAAAAGACATTTCCCTTATCAGAGCTTCAGGGATGGAACTAGGTAAGAACTGAAATATCTGCTCTCTTTTTGCCTTAATGTGTATTTTAAGAATTCAGGTTCCAAGTGTATAACGGATCTCTATTTCTTTCCATATGGCCAATTTTGATTTGTATAAAGAGCCCATTCATATTCTACATAAACGTACTGACATCAATTGCTAATGGACATTTTCTGTATATCCTTGGCACAATGACAATTTAATTTTCACAGAGGCAAGCAAATACCCAGCTTGTCATATAAACATCCAGGCTTCTAATCAGCTGGTTCTTTGGAGTTGGGACATTATTGGAGAAACAACATTTTATCTTGCATACCAGATGCTGTCACCCACAGAAATATGACAGCATCATTTCTTAAACTCAAAAGACAGGTCAAGTTCCCAAAATATCATCCCGGCTCTGTATTACATTTAATAAATGTTTTCCTTTTAACTGTAGAGCCTTAAATGATTAATCAATCTCCAGGTGATTACACTGAAATGCTGACACCTGATATAGATGATAGGTCATCGTTAAGCAAGGGAAAAGGAGATTGCATTTAGAGTATTTCTACTTGGGATATAAATATTTATCTGAGCGGCATCCTCTAGCCCTAAGGGGGCGCTTGTCTCTGTTATTACCTTTTATAAATTCCGATAACTACACAACACAATGGGTTTAAATGATACAGTGAAATGATCAAGTCTTTTTGGAGGGAAACTAGTTTAAATAGGATATTCAAAAGCCTCAGAGTAAGATTTTAAACTTGAGTACCCTTTGAGTTCCCCGAGGCAAATCCAGGTCGTTCTGAAAGTTCAAGTGTCAGGCTGCCTCTAACTCCAGGGAAAAGGTTTTTATTGAGAAAGTTCTGTCAGCAGGTATAATTGTTCTAAGATGTCTTCATCTCAGAAAACTCTTTTGTAAATAAGGTATAAAAATCCCTTTTGTCCAAGAATTTCCTTTATATATTTACTCTACTCTCCTTCCTTTATTGAGATCACTGAACAAAATTAAAATAAATGAAGTAAACCCAGTAAAATTCATTAATTTTCCACAACAGGGCACAAATATTTGCAGCAACATTATGTCCCCAAATGTAACGGAAAAATTTATTTGGATGTAATATTTTGTAGGGAAGAAAAGCAGTTATTTTCCAACCAGAAAACTTGAAAAGTTTGAATAAGCTTTCATTTTCAAGATATAAGTTTAGAAAATGTTTGGATTATAAATTATATCTCTATCAAAAAAAACTAAGAGAGTTCAATGTACATATACATATTGGAGTTTTTAGAAATGCAAATGTGAATTCATTTGACAATGACTTGTCAAGTCTCTAGGGATTCCAAGTTTAATTTTCATTTGATAAATTGGTGCTTAAGAGATGAAACTTTTACAAAAAGAGAATAATACACAACTTTTGTGGGGATCTATATCCGGACAACTTTTTTTCCTATGTTGCAACATAGAACATAGAAAATATGCTTGAGGCATGTCTCAAGATGGCCATTAACTCATTTTGTCGTGTTTATTGTTCTCCTAAATATGCCAGTCACCACACTGTACCAAGTGCCAAAGCTATGTAGCTGTGAATAGATGTCTCTACCCAATTATAGCTTGTATTCTACAAGGAGAGGGATGGATAATTGAAAAATTATATATATATATATATATACACACACACACACACATATATATTATGTGATATAGTGATAAGTGTTACTGAGTAAGACAAGATCGGTTAACAGAACATGGAATGGTATGTCGGATTTCTAACATACAGGGTGATCAGGGAAGGTAATACTGATAGGATGGCATTTAATGAGGAGAATGAAATAAGGGAGGGAGTCTTGTGGATATCTGGAGAGAACACACACCAGACGGAGGAACCCTGACTGAGCCAGTACATGGGGAAATTTGGATGTTTAAGAAACAGCAAGGAAGCCAGCTGCAGCTTCAAAGAGGATGCAGAAGAGTGACTGAGGATGGGGCCAGAGAAATACCCATGGTCCAAGCAGTACCGTGCCTTATGCTCCACTGTAAGGCCATCTCTTCCATCAGTGGTGATGGAAGAGATACTGGGTGTCACTGGGTATCAATGATGTATAATTTATTTTAGGATCAAAACAACAGCAAGAGAAAGATGACTATAGGCAAAGATCCAGGCCCCATTTTGGGGAATGCTATAATCTTTGATATGACAACTGCCCCTTGTCTTGCTGAATGTGGAACGGGCAACAATAACACACAGGTCTGCAGACGGGGCGCGGGGAAGGGAGTGGCAGGGCGGGCCCTTAGTAGCAAGAATCACTGAGGGCCTGGGGGGCTGGCATGTAAAGGACAAGATAAGTCCTCACCAGGGAAGGAAGAAAAAGAGTCCCAGTGACTTACTGAACTGGGCTTAGAGACAAGCAGCATGTTTGAAGCGGTGCCTTAGGCTGTCTCTTTACAAGCATATAGACAACAAGGACTCATTAATTTCATCACCATTGTAAATATCACTCAATTTTACTTTTTTATTACTTGGGGCCTGAACTGAGAATCCATTAAATTACTAGTAGTAATTTTTTGTGGATAGGTCACCTTCATAGCAAAACGAATGCCAGCTACAGCTGGGTAGAAAGACAAGCTGTTCAAACTAGGAACAAAGCTAGAGGATCCCAAGTCCTAACAACACAGGGGAAAAACTACTAATGTAGATGCAACTGTGATGTCAAAAGGCGCAGTGCCCTTTGATGGTCAGTAGGCTCCTCATTACCCAGTCTATTTGCAGAGAATTCTCTTCCCAGTGTCTCTGATGCTATGCCTCCCCAGGTCCCTCTTTACCTTAAAATTGTGCCTTTCTGGTGTCCTTCTATTTAGTCATGATTTTTATCTCCATTCTATTTGAGCATGATTCCTGCTGCTAGACACTCCTGGCATAAACTGCCTATTCCTCCTATGAATGAGCCAGTCTTTTTCCAGAAAAGCTCATTAATTTTAGCAGTGAAGTTTTCAAATACGAATTAAGAATATTTATGCACTCAGTCCCTCTTCCACAACTAGGTCCAATTAATAGAAACCCAGTAAGCAGCATGGTTTCCAAAAGCATGCTGATAAGAGTTTACAAGTACAGAATGTTTGGGTTAATATTATGATAAATATCTTTTACATATGATTCATTCAAAATAATGCACAGTAGCTGTTCTAACATGTTCATAATGTCACCAAGTCCTAATAACTGTCTCTTTAAGTCCAAAATTATAACTACATCATTTTTAAAGAATATCACTATAATTTTTGAATTTAATAAGATAATCTCACAATACATTTTCTTCTTCACATTTCTTTCTTACCATTTACTAAAGTCAGAGCAGATATCTGACTAAAAATAAGCCTCAGCTGCTGAAACTTTTCCAGCATTGACTTCACTTAATTTGTTTATGTAAAAGCAGAGGAAGGACTGACAGCCTTTGAAGTGGGGAAAATGCATGCCTGAAAATAGTGCTACTGTATTAAATTGAACCATATGATTCAGCCACGTTTGAGCTACAAAAACTGTGATTTCATACAGTTCAACTAAAATAGAACAAGTATTGGCAGTATTAATCTCAAGCCATTCAGTCTGGAATCCTATTTAATATGAGAAAAGCCCTTAATTAATGACTGATGCCGGGATTTTCAGGTATATTTCATAGTCAGAATGATCTCTCAAAGGAATCTTACCTCCAAGACCAATATACACAAGAGGTAAATGAAATCTGCTGCGGTTCTCAAGAAGGAATAATCCTGTGGCTTTTCCCGCAGATTTCCTCTGCCTCCTACCTAGGCATGGCTGACACCATTGAGAAAAGACAGTGTAAAACCATTGCTCTAGTAAACGAAGCCCATTTGACATATAATAAGTCTGAGTTTCTGAGGGTCAACCTGACGAGACCACATTTGTAAGACATTTCAGTGGCAGATTAATGTGTAAAGTGCAAGTCTTATGATATGTGCACTAAATAGATGGATATGGTATAAACAGAGTTTAAATTCTTGATAGCATTTATCTCAGTGGCATTCAGCATTTTTAGGTTGTTTGTATACTTATATGTCAGGATGCCAAAATATTCTTGAAAGGCTGTGCAGTCAGCTATGATTTTCACAGTTGCATTCTCATGTTGCCATTCAGCAGAGGGCTTGGGTCCACTATTTGCTTATTTATTTATTTATTTTTACATCTGGCAGTGATCAGTTAATGGTTTTGGAAGATGTGCTATGATTGTACAGAATGTCATTCCCTAAAGAAGTCTGGCTAATCATTGCAGAAGTGTGTCACCAAGGTTGGGGGAAAGAATTGGCTTAGACCAGGAGGAATTACTGGCCCAGCCATTGGTATCTTGAGAACAGGTAGTTTAGAGGAAGGCCTCAACACATTTTTCAGTGAACTTTCTCAAGAATGAGCAGTTTAAAAGAGGGCATGGGTATCATCTAAACTCAATGTGTGCATTTCATCAATTAAATTGAAAGAGAAAATTGTACCATAGTTCTAAAGATGTTAAAATACAAATAAATGTACTTGGCTTCTAATCAAATGACTTATCCCCTGGACACTTAGCTATCCCTTTTTTGACTACATTAACCTTCTTGTATTACAGGAAAATAATAAAATTTTGTATGGCCTCTGTAGAGTTACCAACCCTGGAACCTGAAAGTCATTTGCATTATTTTCTCTTTTTCACTTCAAATCCCTCTCTTTCTTCAATTTGTAAAATCTAGGCTGGCTAAAGTAGTAAAATATATGTCCAAGTTACATTTTAAAATCCGTTTTCATTGCAATAAATCTGACTCTCATATTGGTTCTACACTGAGTTTAAATTTCCTTAAAGCTGTCACAGTGAATGTGAGAATTCTACACTATAGAATTCTCAGGATAATAAATACTCTATCCTGTATTCTGGTGTTAAACATCTATTTCTCTTTCTAGAATGTCAACTCCAAAAAAATAAACTGCTGTTTCCTAACAACATTCTTCCTTGCACGAGTAGATTATAAAATATTTGGTTACTGAATGAATATTTACTGGGAAATGTCCCACAGATACTTTACTATCTCCTACCCCAACAAGCCATCACGCTATTATTCAGGACACTTTTGAAGTGCTCAGGCTAGTTCAACCTTTGCTACTTCTGCTCAGCCCAGGAAAAATACAAAGGCTTCCCTGCTGCTGACCTGTCTCCGTACTCGGCCTTATGCTCCAGCCAGCCTCTAGCCTTTCAGATGAAAGGCAGGTATCCGTTGTTCCCCATACACTAGGACAGTGTTTCTGAAATTCTGTGTGGAGGAATAAACAGGGCATTTTCTTTGGTTTTTGTTTTCAATTATCACAGGTCACACTTATGTGAAATGCAATAAAAATAAAAATAGATTTCTAGAAAAAAATTAACCTGCAGAATAAGTATGCATATTAATAGAAATCTAATTATTATTTGATACAATAGGCATTCTCAAATTGTTAATGCTTATGATCAGTTTCTCTACTCATTCTTACTAAATATTTCAGGGATGGCACTTGGGATAGAAATCTTTGAGAGACAAACGTCCTCCCATGAACCCCTTAATTGCACACTTGCCCTGTGTCATATGCTAGGGCAGGCTTACACTCCTCTGCAGCGTAGAAATCATCAAACCTGGATGTGAGATGACTGTGTCTCCTTTTTGTCCCCATTTTCTCTGGGTGCTTCTGAACCCAGGCCTCCCACTGCATGACGGCATATCCTATTGAACTGAAAACTTTGCATTCGGGTAACTGTTCAGTTCCCTGTCTGATGTTCTGGTCTTTTCTGAGTAGGATGTGGTGATGGACTGAGTACTGAGCTATCCTTTAGAAAGTCTGGCGTACATTGTCTTAGCAGCTTTTTATAAAAGTGGCACTTCTCACCAATTTTCTCCAATTCTGAACTTCAATAATGACCAAAAATTACAATCACATTCACTATCCTGTTATACTAGCATAAAATTTAAACATTTAAAAGCCTTCTTATCTCTCCTATTAAAGTATCTTTGGTTACTCTAAAAATCTGGCTAAATACATTTTTGTTACAGAAGGAAATCATAAAAGATGACAGATATATATCTGAAGTCTTTACTTCAAATTTGAGACATGTATGTGTACAGTCATTGGCCACTCTACATATGGCCATGGTCATATCTTTGATCACGGATTCTTCCATAAAACACAGCACAGTTGGTTTAGAAATTTTAAAAATTTACTTTTTCTTTAAAGTAGAGTGATACTCTAGCAGTATGTGAAAACAGTATATCCAAATACTCCATATTTTATAAAATTGCTCATCTCCTCTCCAATTTTTATCATTTGCCATCTCCAGTCCAAATTCTGCAGCATTTCTAACTGGCTCAAAAATTTGGAATATTTCCTTAGCATTCAACCTAGCTTTCACAGAAAGAATTCTATTTTTTCATGTGTCTCTCACAGGTTTACCTAATAGTAATTTTTATTTAAAATATGAAAATTTTATTATAATAATCCCAAGATTTGGAGGCCAAATTTATTCTCAGATCAATACTCTGCTAGTATGAGGGGAACGATGCCAGCATCTACAGAAAGGTTTATTTGTCCAAAGACTTAGCATTCTATGTGTATTATCATCTTAATATTGGGCAATGAGAGTGAAGAACAGTTGTTAATCTGCTTAATCAGTTAAATGGAGACCAGAAATGAGCCTATCCAATTACAGTACACCATGGCTGTTAGTGCTATTTTTTTAAAAGGCAAAGGTGGCTCACTATTGGAAAAATGTGAATATATTCTACTGGTTAAATATTCACAAATATATTTATATAGTGCATCATATTTCCATATTTATGCCTAAGTACCCAAATTCCATTTGATAAAATTTATACCACTAAGAAATTTTTAACATTAGACTATGTATGATTTCATTGCATAGTACATAAGAAGCAATCTGTATGGAGAGTAAGTCCATGTCATGCTTTCGAGTGGATTATCTGGGAAACGGGCAATAAGAAGGAAGTCTTGGGGGGCAGAAGAGTTATTGTGGAGCTCTCTGAGTATCAAGCCTGAGAGGAGTGACAGCTGAAGGACTGAGGTGAGGGAGAGGTGCACTGGGGGACAGCTGCAAGAGGGCTCAGTTCATCCCCTAAGGGGCACTGAAGCTGGGACAGCCATACAGTGTAGCACGAATTAAGGCATGGGCACCATGCCTGTGTATCCCCACTTTGACCCACTACTGGATACAAATTAGTCCAGGGAAAGGGTGATCTTGAGTGAGGAGGCCTCCTTTAGCAGAGGAAAAACTCCCCGTAACTCGACTGTGACCTCACAGTAGCTGATTTTGGATATTCCCCTTTAATACTACACCAAAATTCAGCAAGTGGTAATTTCTTAAAGCTCAGTTGTAATATAGATTATGACACCTTATTAATGATTTTTTGTACTCTATTACAGTAAAATCTCTTGTTCTTCCTTACAACTTTAAAAAACCCCTTTATTCATGCATGATTTTATAAGGCCATCTTCTGATCACTCAGGAAATAGGATTCAGTGAGCTACTCAGCGAGATTTTCCAAGTGATGAGACATTCTTTATCAATATCAAAATTCACATTCATTATGATCACCATTGACTTATCAGAGAATTCTGAAGTGCTCAGAAGCTGTCAAGCTCATGGTTTCAGATACAAGTTTTCTGAAGTTCTAATTTGGTTTTGAAATCTTGAATGTTTATCATTGGTACTAAATAACGTCAAGGTGTTCTTTCAAGAAAACAGGTGCCACATGATAAAAGTGGGTAGTTCAAATGATTAAAAAGTAATTATAGTATCCTATATATAAACTAATTATGAGAAAAAATTGTAATATAAGCAACTACCAAACTTTTAATAGTCTTGTTACATAATTTTTAAAAATCTAGAAATATCAGGGGTTTATATGAGGTGTATGAAAATAAAGTGCCCTATAAACTTATATACTAGTCAAGCCCACTAGTAAATTAAAAAAATATAAATTCAACAATGCTATGAAATTTCTTTTCAATTGCCCAAATTTTGATATACATACTATATAAAGGAAAATGCACATGTTGGTGAGAATTGTATGAAAATGTGACTTACATTTTTTATGGGATTAAAATTGGTAAAACTCTTTCAAAGGCAAGTTCAAAATTTGTATCAAACTCTAAAATGATTTATTCAATTTGACACATTACTTGAAATAAAACTACACATTAAAAAGATGGCATTGTTATATATGTTCAACATTTACATGACAGAATATTATGTAGTCTTTAGAAATGTTACTTTTCAACAGGCAACTATTTTATTACATCTACCCATATGTATGGAAAATACAATGGTGTCAAATATCACCTCCTTAGTGACCCCCAATACGTATAATAGTCATCTATAACCAGTCTTGTCATGTCTTTTAAATTTGTTTTTTTGCTTTTTTTAGGTATATTTCTTCCTCAATGAAATTTATGTCTCATGAGAAAAGATGCTTATTGTTCACCCCTTTCTTCCTAGCAGATATACAGAAACTGGCACATGGTAGGCATTCATCAAATAACTGTCATATTAATGAGTAAATAAATATTAACATGATATAAATTTGGGAGCAGAAAGGTTTTACTGCTGCATAGTTTTCTGAGCATCTTATTTTGGCAAATTACTCTTCAGGACAATCTTTTATACTGTCATCACCAATTATATGCTTGATAAAGGATAATCTTTTGAAAAGATATCCAGTATCAGGGTTTTTTATTTACATCAGATTAAAAATTCCTTTATTACTCATTGTAAGGGATGTCGAATTCCGAATGCAGCTATTCCCTATCCAAAGCAAGCACTTTAAGTCTCTCTG
Organism: Manis pentadactyla; assembly: GCF_030020395.1. Lineage (NCBI taxonomy): Eukaryota > Metazoa > Chordata > Mammalia > Pholidota > Manidae > Manis > Manis pentadactyla. The sequence continues at coordinate 12,389,142 of NC_080034.1, forward strand.
TGGTCACTCAAGTTCTACCATGTTTTCGTTTTCGCTTTCATGTATTTTTGTTTTACTTTTTACAGGAGACAGTCCTATGCCACGGGGATAAGATTTTCTATGGCTCTGGCATGCCCTCCTGAGTAAGCTCTCTGCAATGTCAATTTATTATTGATTTCTAGGAGCGTGCTAGTGCATGTTGATGATTTAAAGCACTGTCCCTTTTTACTGTACTTTATTGTGTTTTTACTTTGCTTAGCTGCAAATCCAAATGGCACAGAGGCCTATTGTTAGTTCTCTGAAACACTATTATATAACAAATAAAATTTCAAACAAATTAACAAAGAATTCTTGTTTTAATTCTATGGTACAAAGGAAAAAAAATCAGCTTCATTTATTGCTTTGCCATTATAATTTCTTATTAATCATAAGATTATTTTGGAACTCTCATAAAGGGAATATTAAACTGTTAATTATGTCTTTGATGTCCAAGAATAGGAAGGAATATCTAAAGTTTATGTCATTGTGCCATCTGCCACTTGGCATTAAGATTTTATTATACTATTTAAAATAAATTGAAGTACAATTGATATACAATATTAAATTGGTTTCAGGTATACAACATAGTAATTTGACAATTGTAGACATTACTAAATGCTCACCATGATAAGTGTAGCTACCATTTGTCATCATACAAAGATGTCACAATATTATTGACTATATTCCCTGTTATTCTTTTATCCCCATGATTATTTTATAACTGGAAATTTGTACCTCTTCTTCTTTCCCTTCATTTACTTCACTGACCCCCACTCCCTTTCCCCATGACAATAGTCAGTTCTTTGTGTATGAGTCTATTTCTGCTTTGTCTGTGTTTTATATTGTTCTGGTGCCTTCTTTAAAACACTGTTTCATACTTTTTCCCCCCTTGCTTAGAAACTCCAATTGTTTTATATTAAGCTAAGTGTATTGTGGGGTGGGAGGATAGCAAAGTATTGTAAGTGGCCTTCCTCTTTCCTTGCAGAATTTCCATAGTTACAAGCAGAATCATTCTGGCTGTTTTTTAAAAAAAAGGCTCCTGAGCTCTGGGTCCAGTAGACGAGGAAGCTTACTGAAATTGTCAACAGTTCTAGGCAGTTGCCTCAGGGCAGGTTTTCTCGACTTCCATTAGATTAACCTTTTTTTCCAGATGATTCTTTTTGTGTGAGGACCTATATTTATATACATTATAGGATGTTAAGAAGCATTTCTCACTTTCATCCACTAGGCACAGTACCATCCCCCTACCCTCTGAATGAAAACCAAAACTGATATTGTCAGATATCAAATATCTAGCTATTGTCAAATGTCCCATGGGTAGCAAACCTTACCTCACTCCACTTGAGAAACCACAGATTTAGGTATTAAAAAAAAAAAAAAACACAACAAGAGTCAAAAAATTCATAGTCAGTAAAGGTCTTCACATTAAGGGCAAAATCAGTTAAAGGAGGTACTGTTACTGTTTTGTGGACAACCGCATTCCTCAAATGGAGGGCCCAGTTAGAGGGTCCAGGGTCCTGGTTTTTAAATTTAATGTGCATACAACTTCTCTGGGTGTTGGTTTAAAATTAAGATGCTTGGATTCCCACTTCCAAGAAATTCTAACTCCATAGTTTTTCAATGGAGTCTATCAAATAGGGTATTTGTTACTCAACCACAGCACATACAGAATCACAGGCAAAGTGAGTTAATGCATAGAAAGTAAAGGAGTTGTCAGATTCAAGATAAAAATTAGTGGGGTCCAAAAAAATGTAGGCTGGAATGGGAGGTACACAGAAAAAAATCCTGCCTTAGTGGGTAAGAAGGTCATTTTTTTTCCATCTGTATATAAAGAAGTCTCACCAAACACTTTTTGCCTCTTTCCGTCTGAATGAAGTTCCGTGAAGTGATTTAGAAATACAAATCATGCACAAACAATGATCAATTATCTTTGTGGGAAAAACGGTGGTCATTACCAGGAGTAGTAAAATATTCTCTTGACCGCACTGAAAGTAACAGATGGTGAACTGTCTTTTTTACAAAGCATTTAGTTACAAGTCCTATCTAGTCATTGACAGATCTTGATGCTGAAAAGATGTTACTGAGTATAGCATTTACCAAGCGGGGTATTTTTTCATGGGACAAGAAACCTGTGGAGGCTTTATATGGGTTTTGCCTGGCCGTTCTCAGCAAAGATCTTAACTGACTAGATCTGGAAGTACTCGGTGTTCCTTTTGAAACCTCTGCTGTCACGATCTCATGAGTTCTTTGCAAACAGTGATTACCAGACACAATCATTTCTGTCAGCTGAGTAAGGAGCTCTTCTTAAAAGAAACATTACCCAAGCTGTTTCCTTCCTGCTGCTGCTTCTACCAAATAGTTACACTGAAATTTCAACAGAGACAACGAAAGCTACAGTGAAGTGATTTTTTTTCCTTTTTAAGATATTGGATGAAGAGTATAGGAAGTTTTCCAATTCTTAACTTGTTTTTCAAATTCAAAATGTCTTTTAAAAAACAAACATCGTGAAGGCAAGGCTGTTTTTAATTTTAATCTGTTTTGTTCACTGCTGTAACCCCAGCAGGTAAAACAGTTCCTAAGGCCTAGAAGGCACTGAATAAATATTTGATAAATTGACAAATAAACAGAATCTCATTGTGTTGAATTTGAAATAAGAGTATTCAAGCTTTCTTTCAAGCATTTCTGAGCAGATGTGACTACAGAAAAATACATCCTGCCTCTATCGAAGGCCAGTTCCTCCGCCGCGTGCCTCCCTCCTCACCTTTCCAAGGCCATTGTGCCCCCTTCCCCTCATGCATCTCCATCATTTTCCCTCTCTAGTGGCCCATCCAGATGATGTACATATAGGCTGTTTTATATCCTTTTGGAAAAATAAATAAATAACAACAACAAAACTGAAAGGAAGAAAAAAACAGCACTTCTTTCTGGGCTTTATTTCATTCTCCAACTATACTCCCATTTGGCTTTCTCTTTACAGAAAGTGTCATCTGTCCTTCAGTTTTAATTCCTCTTCACCTGTTTTCTCTTGAACCCTCTCTAGTAAGGTGTTTGCTCTTGCAAATTCACTATTTTGTGCTCTGTTAAGGTCAGCAAACACCCCTATGTTGCTAAATCTAATATCCAATTTCCATTCCTCATCTTACTTGATCTAACAGAAGCATTTGACAAATTAGTTACCATGTTCTCCTTAAAATGCTTCACTTGGCCTCTAGAATTACTATACCTCCCACCACTGATTGTTTCCTCTCTATATCTTGTCTCGGTTCTCTCTCTCTCTACAACTTTTTAAATTTAGAATGCCCCATTCCTCACTACTTGGATGTCTCTTCTTTTTTATTTGTATTGACTATTTTAAAATCTCATCTCTTTTCCTTGCTTTCAACATCCCCTATGTACTGAAGTCACTCACATTTTTTATCGCAACAGCTTCCCTATGAATCCCAAGCTGCCTCCCTCAATGCTCACCATATACTCCACCAAACTTTAGTTAAACTTTCAGACTTACCATAGGGAAAATGGAAGTTCCCACAGCCAGGATGCTTACCTGACACTAATCTATTGCCCACTGCGCATATGCAATGATGTAGTAATTGGCCTACTGTGCAGGCACATGCTTCCACAGTGCAGACAATGAGCCATTATTGTCTGTGTTGCTATCTAAAGACCTCTGCCCAGTATTTTGCTTGGAGGCAGAGGTGGATTGTGGATTTCAAGCTTGCTACATGTGGCTACAGATCCACAGATGTGGACAGGATTCTAGCATTCTACCTGGCACCACAAAAAAAAAACTTGGTATAAGACCTTTTACCTGCAACATTCCATTGTCATTATTTGGTCTCACCCAATCCAGAGTGAACTTTTCTGGAGCTGAAACCCTCCAGCATGACACTTACAAAACTATCCTAATCCTCAGCTGGCACCGACCTACACAAAAGCATGTAGGAGAGCTACCAGAGCATGTCCTTGGCATGACAAGCCTCCCTCATCTACAGAAGTCTGAGTACCATTCCTTACGGCCATTCGCACAGCCGAGTGCAAGGGAACAGAATCCTTTCCAAGAGGGATATGCTTTCCACATGATTCACTGAAGCTCTGGGGGGAAGTGTGTCCCCAGCCCAGGGTGAATAAACCAGTGAAACCAGTGAGGCTGAAATAAGTCCAGGGAAAAGCTAGATGGGAGAAGCTCTTTACTGCTTGCAAGAAGCCTGGCTCTGTTCATCCCTCTGGCAGCCACTCTCACTCTCTGTTCCTCTCCTGCCCCCATGTTTCACCCCTCCCCTCCCCTCCCCATTCTGGGAGAAAATCCCCAGGCAGAGCCCCAGTGACTGACAGGCACCAGACCAATTGCACAACAGAGGGGAGGAGAGAACAGCTTCTGTCCACCCTTGTCTCCGCAGGCTGAGGGACGAAACACCTATTAATATGGAAATGGACTAAGGCCAGGCAAGGGATACTGGAAATATTACAATTTTACCCACATCCACTCACTTTTTGAAACCTCATGCACTACAGAAGCAATATTTTTTGTAATTATTCCACAGGCATAGCTTGCAGGGTCTCCATGAGTCATGCCAATTACCACACTCGCTGCATTCCGGGAAGTGCAGAGCCATGTCTTCCTTGAAAGTAGTTATAGTTCTCCCAGTCCAGATGTCGTTTACTCATCATGGTTATATTTGCCATAAGCCATATTGCTTTGTGTTAAAAATTCATTTACCAAACAAAGTTTAAGCTCGTTGAGTTTTCTGCAAGAAAAGACACACCTAGGATAAATGGGATGCTAAAGAAAGGGTTCTTATAGGCTTTTGAGCCCTAGAGTTAGTCACAGGATGCTCTTGGCAGGATTTGTCTGTCTTTGCACATTAGAATGTTGCCGGAACAGTCAGTGGTCTTGTCTTTAGAATCTATGAGTTTGCACAGAGTTATTGTTAGTTCAATTTGTTCATGGTCTTATCTTGAAACATATGGTTCTGAAGGAGTTGGTGTTAAAAGAGTTTGAGGATATGGAGTTTGTGAGGAACATTATGGTTTCAGTCTGGCATATTTTATCTGTTTTGTGTGCCATAGTGCAGTCTGTTTTGAAATAATTTAGTTTTGGTTTCAATTTTCAATTCCAACTACTGTCTTTCAGTTTATTAACACTTAAACATTAGTAACTCCACTAGCATATTATTTGCCTCAGGTTCCTAGGGGAACAAAATAGATTAAAAGAAAAACTCAAACTCTCTTCCCAAGTAGGGAAAGGTCCGTTAGCTCTTTTGCACAATATCTGCCTACTTTACAACTCTCCATGGAGGTAAACCACATACAATAGCTTAAATTTAACATGTCCAAATTTAACATCCCATCCTTCTTCACTAGAGAGCAAACAGACAAACCAAGCAAAATATAACCCAAACCCTGCTTCTCCTACAGTTTTCCACATTATATTCATAGAAAGTCCATGCTTTCAGTTTTACAAGTTAAAAAGTTAAAGCTCTCTTTCTCTCACAACTCACATTCAATTGAGTATCCTATTCAACCAGCTTTACTTTCTAAACAAATCTAGAATTCAGTTACTTTCATAATTTCTATTTTGCCTGGATGTTTGCAATATCATTCTAACTGATCTTCTGACCCAATCTGTCCCCTCCAGTCTATTGTGAATATAGCAGACAGAATGATTTTTTGAAGTATATTCAGATCATTGTTCTGTTCATCAGAAGCCACTATCTATGTCATTAACACTAAAAGCCAAAGTCCTTACAGATCTAGGAAAACTTACCTTCAGAACGTCTTTCAACTTATCTCTTACTTCTCTGCCTTCCCACAATTCCCTCCAACCACACTGACTTCCCCTTGCTTGCCTGGAATACACCAGGAATTCTCCTGCCTCAATGTGTTTATGTCTATTCTACTAACTGCCTGGGAAGCTTTTCTAGCTTTGCATACAGCCCACTACTTCGTCTCCTTCAAATCTTTGCTCAGTTTTCCCCATCCTATTCCCTAGTCTCTTCTAATATCCTCTCACTGCTTCTTTCTCTTCTTTAACACATGCATATTTTTTATTACTGCTGTTTATTCTGTTTTATTGCACAGATTGTATCTCTGTGAGGGCAGACATTTTTTTTCCTACTGTATGCATCTCATGTACACAAGACCTACAACACTGACTGGGACCCATTAATCCCTTAATAAATATTTGTTGAAACTAAAATTGGGTATGCAGGTATTTATGGTGTCAAGGAAAGATAATACTAGCCTAATCAGATTTTCAGCTTTAAATGTCAGGTTAGTGTAAAGCCTATTTATTATTATTATTTATTTTTGCTGATGTATTAGACAACATTTATCTGTGTTTTTATGTGTATGAGCATGCAGATAACATCAGTCATTGTAATCAGGTATTGCATAACATTAGAATCACAGTTTCCATCACTATCTTATGTAATTTTTCAGAGGTAAAAGATAAGATCTTGATACAAAGGAAGACTCTCTCTTATTAGATACCACAGATGTTCTGACTTTTTCTAGGTTTCCAGCACATGCAGACTCATGTTATGATAAAGTGTATAGTGCTTCTGTATGTGTTTGTTTTGTATATGTGTGTACCTGTAGATGCATGGATGAGCACAAATGTGTGACAAAATTGCTGATGGAGGCATTAGAAGGACAAAGGAAAAAGTAAAGAAACAGACCTACATGAGCAAATAAGTTCTCACTTTAGCAGTACAGAAACAGAGAATAGGGTTGCATACAGCTGTATGGAATAAAACAACGAGTTACTCTTTGATCTGACGTTTGATAGCTTCATAACACATTTAATGAGCCATCTCTTCAGCTGAACTTGGAAAGTGTCTGAGCATACTGACTATGCATTGTTGAAGGCAGAATTTGATCAAGAAGGGTCAGCAATGAAGTCTATATAGCCATGTGGTCTATAAAGGTAATTTTTCTGGGCAAGCAGAATTCTCTAGCTCCCAATCTAAAACTAGATTTCCTTCTTCTAACAGATTAATAGTAGTGTATCTATGGGCTTCCATAGAAACCATGACATATTTTAAGTATGGGCTCTATTATTCTCTGGATATAGATCTTAATGAGCAATTGCTGCTAGAGAACATGATGCATCTGACAATGCAGTGAAGACCTGGACATACTGTATATACTATATCATGGGGATTTTTCTTGTGATACATAAATCTGGCCTCAGGCCATGTCTGTACAATAGAATTATACCTCACTGAACAATCCCCTTGGTATGATTTGTTGGGACCTGTCTACACAATTCTTGAGCAGTGGATGTCTTAATGAGCCACAGCAAATTGGACCAGCCAGTTCATAGCTTCTGTCACATACTGTAGCTGCGACCTCAATTAAAGTTATAGATTGTTTCTAAGCATTGTTCATTGGTAGTGACTCAAAATATAGCATAGAATGCTCTCATTAATCCCTTGATCAGATTGAGAACATACATGTCAGACAGTTCTGCACTGAAGGTATTAACATACCTACAGGAATACTGCATAATTTGATTGACAGTAATTGCTGCCATATGCTTCCATTTATCTAATTAGTAATTGCTGCCACATAAGCTAGCAATTATACAAAATAGCACTGCTTTAGAGCCTCTATTCAAAACTGTCACTGAATCTTGGAGTACTAAGCTCTATACTCATTAGAATAGAGATCAGCTTTAGTTCTATGGAAAAAAATAGACTGAAGGTATAAATTTTCCATTCATGCTTTAAGAATACAAAGGGTTTCATTGGATAGAAGTAGGGGCAGATGAAGGTTGCTCCACAAAGGGGGATCTGGGGGAGCAAAGGTGATTCATTTACAAATGATAAAGTGACAGTGAGCCACATGTCCAGCCTAACATCTCAATAAGTCATTCAAACAGTGAAATTTTTATAGTCTGTAAATATAATGCTGATTATTTGAAGGCTTTCTCCTCTTTGTTCCTCCAGTGTCTTGGGGAAAATATAAAAAATACATAGCTGACATTTCAAGGCAATACCCAGTATAACATGTAAGACAAAACATGAAGATTGCCAGAAATCCTTGGGAATAGTTGCATAGATTCAATTTTCTTTTTTATTTGTTTTTTTGTTTGTTTTACTTTTTATGGCATCCACTTACATAATTCTAGTATATCATAGCTGTACACAATTCCATCATTTCACCATACCAATTAATATTTTATGCAACTTTCTGATTAATCTTCTAAAAAATAATTCTTGCAGTTTTCATTTTTAGAACAGTTATATCCTGATCAGTTTGGCAACTCTTGGCTAACATTGGAAAATCAGGGCCCTTATGGACCAAATATTCTGTAACTTGAAGCACGCCATTCTCCCACAAAAAAAAGTCACAAAAATGGCTTATTGTCTAGTGCATTATTTTCAATACTGAGTCCATTGTGAATTATTATAGTTTGGAACTGTGTATTTTTAACAAGCATTTGGTATTTTATTGGAAGCATTTGGAGAAAAATGCCTATTGGATCAAGCTCATTTACAATTCCATCTAAAGCTATATAATTCACTTACAATACACATTTTTCCAAATAATCTCCTTACATCACTATCAATAGGGTGAAACATTTATATGTACCCCTTATTCAAAATAACCACCAATCACCAAAGACCCCACTCATTTCTTCTCATGTATCAAATTACTACCCAGTGTCAAAAAACTATCTCAGGTATAATCTCTTGCTAGTAGTATTCCTCATCTAATTAATAAAATCAAACTAGACCTATGCAACTTTTAGACTTTTACACACAGTGGAGCATGACATTAGACAGTCTATATTGAATCAATAAATCCAGTGTCAGTTTTGATAGTTTAAAAAAAAATCAATGCATAAATTCCAGCTAAAGCTGAAGTTAATAATCCTCAATGTAGGATAGTGTTGAGTAATAATCATTGGCCCTGCAACAAGTGAGGCTCTTATGATTAGTAATGAATAGCAAATGACAATCTACATTCCTATACCAGGGTCAATCATGTCAACACACTGCAACCCCAAGAGGATGCAGCAGACTTAATAAGAACCTTGTAACACAAGCACAAGTGAATTAAATACAAAGCAGGTGAAAAGTTTTAAGAAACATGCTAGTTTTTCCATGGTGATGAAACATAATTTCAGGAAATCTGGAAGGGCAACAATAACATGAAACTTGAGGGTATTGTAAGAGATTGGATGGTGTCTCCTCAACCTTCAGTGTTGAAACCTTGACCTGCAATGTGATGATAAGTGAGGTTAAAGCATTTGGGAGTAATAAGATTTAGATGAGGTCATGAGGCTGGAATCCTTACACAAGAATTAGGACCCCTATAATGATAAAGTCTACTTTCTGTCTCAATCTCCTTTTCTCTCTTGATCTCCTTCTCTCTTTCAGTCATGTGAAGACACAGCAAGGAGTTAGCTGTCTGTAAACCAGGAAGAGAATCTTCAAAAGAATCTGGCCATGCCGGCACCTTGAGCTCTGATTTCCAGCCCCAGAACTTTGTCAAAATAAACTGCTGCTGTTTAAGTCACCCAGTCTGTGGTATTTTGTTATGGCAGCCCTAGCACACTAATTTAGCTACTGGGAAATGGTAAATCAGCCCTAGCACACTAATTTAGCTACTGGAAAATGGTAAATTTCCCATAGAAATATATGGCATGCTCTTCAATAAAATTATTAAACTGCAAAAACTGGATTATTATCTAACTCCATACACAAAAGTAAACTCAAAATGAATCAAAGACATGAATGTAACTCATAAAACCATAAAACTCCTAGCAGAAAACACAGGCAAAATCTCTTAAATATAAACATGAACAACTTTTTCCTGAACACACCTTCTCCAGAAAGGGGAAAAAAAAGCAAAAATAAACAAATGGGACTACATCAAAGTAAAAAGCTTCTCTATAGCAAAGGACACCATGAGTAGAACAAAAGGCATCCTACAGTATGGGAGAATATATTTGTAAATGACTTATCCAATAAGGGGTTAACATTCAAAATATATAAAGAGCTCATATGCCTCAACAACCAAAAAACAACCCAATTAAAAAATGGGTGGAGGATCTGAACAGACACTTTTCCAAAGAAGAAATTCAGATGGCCAACAGGCATATGAAAAGATACTCCACATTACTAATTATCAGGGAAATGCAAATTAAAAGCACAATGAGATATCACCTCACACTAGTTTGGGATGGCCAATATCCAAAAGACAAGAAGCAATAAATGCTGGCAAGGATATGGAGAAAGGGGAACCCTCCTACACTGCTGGTGGGAATGTAAATTAGTTCAACCATTGTGGAAAGCAATATGGAGGTTCCTCAAAATACTAAAAATAGAAATACCATCTGACCCAGTAATTCCACTCCTAGGAAATTACCCGAAGACAAGTTCCCTGATTCAAAAAGACATATGCACCCCTATGTTTATCTCAGCACTACTTACAATAGCCAAGATATGGAAGCAACCTAAGTGTCCACTGCTACATATACACAATGGAATAATATTCAACCATAAGAAGAAAACAAGTCCTACCATTTGCAACAACATGGATGGAGCTAGAGGGTATTATGCTCAGTGAAATAAGCCAAGCAGAGAAAGACAAGTACCAAATGATTTCACTCATTTGTGGAGTATAAGAACAAAGCAAAACTGAAGGAGCAAAACAGCAGCAGAATCACAGACTCCAAGAAGGGACAAGTGGTTACCAAAGGGAAGGAGATGTGCAGAGTGGGTTAGGAGGGAGGGAGAAGGGGATTGAGGGGCACTATAATCCGCGATCCCGATATAGGTGAGTCACAGGGAAGGCAGTGCAGTAGTGACTCCATAGCCTCTTATAACGCTGATGGACAGTGACTACAATGGGGCAGAGTGGGGAGACTTGGTAATATGGGTGAATGTTGAAATTACAGGGTTGTTCATGCGAAACCTTCATAAGATTGTATATCAATGATACCTTAATTTTAAAAAATAATCATTAAACTGAAAACAGATTAAATACAGCAACTGCAAGGAAAAATCCTCAGTTGACAGTAATGGGGAGAGGATGTCTCATTGGCCATTGAGACAGAGACACTTTTAAATAAAAGGAAAGGAACCACAGAAAATCACACCATAAAGGTACCACATCTTTCACAATAAACGAAAAAATAAATTGAAAATTAGTTTATGTACTGAGAGCAGCAACTAACTTTTGCTGACTTAACTTCATGGACGTACTGCAGAAAATTACTAGAATTACATATATTTGAATTTCCATTGTTTTGTTTTTATTTCAAGGTGTCAACCACATATTATCATAGCTGATTAAGTTGTAATGCATTCAAATTATAATTTAGATTTTGTTACTGAAGCATTAAAAAAACACACAAGTTACTATTCAATTTCTTTCCTCGCCATTAATAGATTAGTAGTTGAATTTTTTTAGCTCTACCTCTGAAAAAAAGAAAAAGATGCTTGTTAATGTGTACCTAAAAATAAATCCTCTAACATTGTAAGAACTGTTGTTTTAATTACTATAAAACTGTTTTCAAAGGTTAAATTGTCAACAGGGGTAAACATTCTACATAGTGACATCTAAATTAGTCTACTTTTTCTAAACACAAACAGCAGCTTATGCTGAGAAACATGTGAAAACTATCTGAAGATAAAGCACACATAATATACTAGGAACTAAAGGATCTATACCTGGATTATTACCACCTCTGATATTTTGTGCAGGAATTGAAAGAATCTAAAATATGCACAACCTTGCAGTCAGCATTATTCCTTGCAAAAGAAATAAGTTGTCTTTAGTTGGCAAAGTGGTACCAATAAGCTGCATAGCTATAAATCATGCATTCTGCTGTGAGAAACAAATACAGGGAGTTTGGAAATATATTCTCTATTTGGAGAAACACAAATTAAGTGCATAGGTTAAAAAGTTGATAATGTATCTGCTGTATTTAATAGGTTTCCTTTTCATGTCAAAAAGGCAAAGAAAGTATAATTCCTTTGGTCTTTTTTATGGAATATATTTCATTTGTAATATAGCTTTTCTCTTTATGCACCATGGCTCATGTGATGAAAGTGCATTGACTGGGTAAATTTTAAAAAGTATTATATTCATAAATCAGAAAAAAATTGAATGAGGACAAATTGTACTCATTGGAAAAGTTATTCATTATTAATTTCCAAAGTATGAAGCTCTAAAATAAATTTAAAAATAGGGGGAGTGTTGTAATCCGATAGGCTTCGCATTCTCAAACGTGCTGAAATGCGGTCTGAGTTTGCTGAATCTGAAAAGGAAGTTGGAATAAGTGGCACTGAGGAAAAATTCTTGAACCAGATTTTATAAAGGAAATAGTGGAGAGCAAATGATTACTATTATAGCAGGGGAGCTTTAATTGTGATGTGGGTGTTGTCTGTTTCCTTTCCTTTAATTTATTCTTTCTTTTTAAACTGGGGGAAAGTGTTAATACCACATAAACATGAGAAGTCTTTCTTTTAGACCAATGAAATGCAAGGCTAATTATCATCATTTTGCCTTCACTCTAAGTTATTAATTTACTTCTGTTCTAACACATTATTGTGATTATCAGTTTGAATAATTCGAGAGCCATGTGAATGAAGAAATTTGAGAAACATCACATTTCATTAATGGAGCTACCTATTCTCTTAATCAGTTATTTGATTAAATCTAATTCATGGCCGAAAAAAAAAATTAACCAAATTGATAAGGCTATATTAGTGGTATATCTTTTATTATAAATAGTAAAAAAATTTTCTTTGAAATTAATTTTGGGGTGTATGTGTATTTTAAGCAGAAATGGGAGGAAAGAGGAGACACTTGTGGAATCATATACTACTGGATGAAATTTTTAGCTGGATATAGTCCCTCTGATTTACTTTTGCCTTTGTTGCTTGTGCTTTGGGGTCATATCCAAAAAATCATTGCCAAGACCAATGTCAAGGAACTTTTTCCCTACATTTCTTTTAGGGGTTACAGTTTCAGGTCTTATGTTTAACCCTTTAATCTATTGAGGTAATTTTTTGTAAGTAGTGTGAGAGAGGGTCCAATTTTATTTTTCTGAACATGGCCATCCACTTTTCTCAACACCATTTATTGGCAACTATTCTTTCTACATTGAGTCTTTTTGGCTCCCATATCAAATCGTAGTTGACCATATATAAAGGGTTATTTCTGGACTCTCAGTTCTGTTCCAATGGTCTAAGTTCCTGTGTTTATGCTATTACTATACTGTGTTGATAACTGTAACTTTGTATAATAGTTTTAAATCAACATATATTCCTGCTAGCCTTTTGTTTTTTCAGAATTGCTTTGGCTATTTGAAGTCTTTTGTGGTTCTATAAATATTTTAGGATTCTCTTTTTACAGACTTGCAACTCATTTTTCTTTGTATCTCCCAGTATACAACAATGATATCACAAATATGTAATGCCTCTTTCATGCGCATTCTTGTATGTGGTATATAATGTCTATTATGGCAAAGTAAATAAACATCCACAATGTGCTTATGCCCTAGACCAGAAAAATAGGTCATGGGGATAAATTTGGGATTTCTTGGAGACAGAGACAATCACAAATTAGATTATGGCAAAATATTCATTAATATATGAATATAATTTTGACTATTATTTTGCCTGAGATAAGTCTGGTTTATGTCCATTTTCTCTTTCTATTTTTATAAATACCTTAGTTCATTCTCAAGAGTGTTCCATTTTGGACAGTAAAATTATATATTATCTTAGTTGTAAGTTAGGGTGCTAAATCAAAGACAAAATATAATTTATATACCAAAAAATATAAAAAATATATATATTTTTTTACGTTAAGGCCCAGGATCAAGTTCAGGAATAGACAATGAGAAAGGAAATGAAGAACAGTGATTCCTATTTGTTAATGGTTTTTCAAAACTTTTGAGCTTTAAAAAAAAAATCCTGAGTAAATTGAAGAGAGGCAAATTACTACAGTAAATAGCTCTTAGAAAGAGTATCTTCCATTCTCAGCAACTGGAATTGTGCACTTCACTGACCAGTGTATACTAGATGGCTTGGGCTGAGATAGAATTTTGGAAAAACAATAAATAAGATAAAATGGGCAGTTGGAGCAAGACAAGTAAAGTGTTCACTTACTAGATGAGGCAGTGTTTATTAGGGTCCTCAGGATGCTCAGACAGAGATGAGGCAGAGAATGGAAAGTATAGGTACTTAGTGCTATGCATATAATTACCATATTCAGGCAGTCTCCCTAATACTTAATATTTTGATAAACTCAATTATGGTATATTTTTTAATGGAAACCAAATGAAAACTCATACTTACTCCCTGAGCAGTATTCTTTAATTATTATCTCTAGAAATGAGGTTTATTTCTATCATGCAACAAAGATTGAATGCCTACAGAAAAGGTTGGCATAATGCCAGATACTAGGTATATAGCTGAATAAAGCAGGAATTTCTATCCTCTTAGAACTCCACATCTCATGGGGAAAATAGTCATTGGACCAATAAACAAAGCAAAAGATCTGAATACAGAATATGAAATTCCCCTTCATATTTTATTTCAGTTTTTAACCTTCACAGAATATGTCTTGAAATTGCCAGTTGAATTTAGGGATAAAAATAATTGAATGAGAATAATTTCTCATGCTGATGCTACGTATGTATGGACCAGATTTATTACATCATTCTTTATTATAACCTTGAGTTTACAGAAAGGAGAAAAATCATTTAGAAATATCCCAGCTGTATTAAAAATTCATGTAAGGAATTAAAATCAATGAAAGGTATTGGTAAAAAGAATGTAGTGAAACGATTTCCCAGGCTTCTACATAAAATAAAGATATAGATGAACCACTACAGCAAACATTTGCCATGCACTCCCAAGGCTGTATGATGTCCCAAAGAAGCTGGAGCCAATTTTAAGATATAATTTGATGAAAATAAGATATCCTTTGCCCAGAGTTAAAAAGAATATATATATATATATTTAGATTTAAACAATGACAAGGAGATGGTTGTTCAAGGAAGCAAAGCTGAAGAGGAAGATAATAAATTCTGATGCTAGTTACTGAGAAAGTTAATTTCACCTTTCTCTGAGTTCAATTTCCCCCCATTCCATTCAAACATCGATCTTACAACTTTCTAGTTTTACCAGCAAATTTCAGAACTTCTGCAGGCCAAAAACTCTGCATTTGATTCACTCAAGGCAATTCAAAGACAAACTCAGGCAGTTGGATCTCAAATCTCCCTTCCGTTACTTTTGGATGATGAAGTTTATTCAGAACTCCAAAAACAGAATACCATGAAATTAGATCCTGTACTCTGGAAACTGAACTTTTTATTGCCAGGTTAAAATTGGAAAGAGCTCTTGAGTACCAGATACAAAGTGAATCTCCATAGACAATAGCTCAGTTTGTATAGTCAATTTCTCCACTCCTACTGGTCCCTCCCTGTAAGTCGATTCACCTTCATTCCACCCCACAGGGACCTTGCTCTCTCCAGGAATCTAATAGTATTTACTATATGTAGGGTATTTAGAATATACTCTCAATCTTGCCTCTACCATTTTGTACTCACTGTTGTTTCATTTAAAACTGATTAATTTTTAAGTAGGGATGAATCTATTATTTATAGTTTGGGGACAATCTTACCTATTAAACAAGTATAGTAACTTTTGATCTAATTCTTGAAATATAAATAGCAGCTCATTTACTGTTACAAAGCTAATCAACTTCTTAAGTTTAACTGAAATCTCTTAAAAACTCTATTAACTTTCATTTCTCTGTTAATCTGGTTTATGAAATAAAATACTTGCATTCAGATCTGATTTAATATAAGCATGGAAGATTACTTGCCCTGAACACTGACTCCTCAAATTTGTAATCACAATTAAAGATATATTTATATTTTAATGATACCCATTAAGTATTTAAATACCTATTCTTATGAGTTGCCCAGTACTAACATCATGGTAACTTGTTAAGTGTGTTGATGCAAAGAAGTATCTTTTATCTTTTGATTTTCTCAAATGGGAAATTGACTAGAAAGTATATATGGACAGTTGTATAAACCTATTGGAGAGAAACAAGAATAAAGTCACAATTTCATCAACTAATGCAGAAATTTATAAACTCTGAATAATTATTTTTTCCTGAATTAAGGCAAGCAGAAAAAAAATGCTTTATAAATTGTAATAGTCTTAGTTAGCAACTAACTTGATAAACACTATTTATCCCAAAGGTCCATGCCTGATTAATTTATGGTGGTAATCTTGCAAGAAGGATTATATGCTTTCATAATGTTTCTTGTTTTAATTGAGGGGGGGTATGAGGTGTTTCCTTGGTTAGAAGAAATCATGAAGTATATTTTACCTTTAGTTTATTTTGTTACTTTGCAACAGTTCCTATTTCTATAAAAATTTTTTTCCATGTATAAATGATTTTGTTGTCAATAAGTTTGAAATGTAAAGCTTGACTTATTTTTAAACATCTTTGTCATAATTGTGAAGCGTATTTCAATGTAATTATGAGTATGTGTATTTAAAGCATATTTTATTTATTTTGGACTAACTCCAATTTCCAAATAGATAATAGAAATGCAATTAGATTTTTTTCCTCAGCACTTTTCCTAGAAGGAATGGCTTATGTTAAAATATAACAGCTAAACAAATTTGTGTGATTTTGTTCAAATCAGAGATCTGAACAGTCTGCCTTACATGGTTTGGCATGATCCTTTTAGGCATCATAGTATGGAAAGTTCTTGGTGCTATTTGATCAAGTTTTGATCTTCGAACTTGTTCAAACTGGTCTTTAATCTCTTCCATCCTTATGAGACAGGGACCGTGGGTATAGTCAGAGTAGGGTGAAGGCCTCCGGGAAAAGCAGGGCAGAATATTTACAGTCAGAGCAATGTAACAATGGGCAAAGAAGTCCCCATTGAAACTCTGTTAAGCATTATGCAAAGTCAAGGTCACACTAATTCTCTAGGGAAAGATACCTAAGAATATAGACATCTTCAGTGAGATCACTTAAAGGTCAAAAGGCCAGAAGCAACTTGGCCTGGAATGTTTGAGTGTTCTGCAAGGGTATGAGCATAACCCTTGACCCCGCTGTCAGCCCTGGCAATCAGACTGTGACCCAGCCCACCTTGAGGACAGGGCAGGTGATGCAAGTCCACACCCCTAAGTTTTTTCATGTTCTCGAAAAATCCTCAGCTGCCTATAAAACCCCCTAGACAACGCACCACTACGAGCTCTCTTGTCCCCTCCTGGAGTGAGCCAGGAGCTCTATTCTCTCACTTTATTTCTAAATAAAAGCCTGTACCTTACTCTCCTAGCTTGAGTGTTTGTGAAGCTCATTCTTCAGCTTTGTGAACAAGAACCCCGGCATCACTTATGTGGATAACTTGGAGAAAATTTAAGAGAACAGGGTGCCAGTCCCCCTAATATGGCTCACACAGGAAAGAGCAGAAATTGTATTTCACTGAAGCACAATACCCTGTCTATATTTGCAACCTCTTGAATATCAGTCTCTCCTAGACCACTTTTGCACAAGAATCTCCTTATCACAGTGGTGATGAAGTTGCAGCAACCTGTTCAGATAGCTTCCCTTACATCCAAAGTTCATTAGAACGGATCACAGTGTTTGGAAATGATGGGCTGTATTTTATGGAATAATCAATGTTGTTTAATTGATGCTTGGATGTGCTATATGTTTATGGGAAATAATATTAGACACATCTTAGTAAATATATGAAAGGGGGAAAGTATGGGTGACTCGGAAATGATTTATGACTACCAGTTTACAGACTCATTTTTTCCCCTTTTTTAATCAGCCCAGCAACCCACAATATCTAGATTAGTAACATTCCATTTTCTCTCACTTTTAGAGTGGATGATACCGTAAAACCAAACCATTACAAAATAAATTTGTAAGCAAGAGTAGTTCTTGAAGATTCTTTCTAATAAGAATGTTGAAATACTGACTCTTTCACACCTTTCTTATTCCACCCTTAAAAATCACAGTCTTGGGATTTTCATCTCAAAAGACACATTAGCAAAGCCAACTGCCAACGGGGTCAAGAAAGTGACCCTGTTTACATAAAAGTGAAATAACTGAGGGAGAAAGTTTCTGGATCTCATTTGTTGTTTGTTCACTCTGGTTTATAGACCATAATTACATGGTTACACTTTGATCCTGAATTCCAAACTTACGAGAGCCTCTTTATCAAACACAGCACTGCATTGATGCAGATATTAGCAAAGGATAGAAACTTTCATTTCTGAAAGCAGTAATGTATCCCATGTTACTGCAGTCAATTATATGTGTATCCATGTCTGGTATTGTGAAAAATGCATGGATCTTGCTGCTAATCAATCCGGCTCCACTTCTGGTTCTACCACATTTAAAACTGCCTCTGTTCAGATTTTCCTCCTCATTGCTGAGTTTCCCTATGGTGAAATTGGAATAATGTAATTTTCCTTAAGCATGTTTATGAAGATTAAATCATATAATGTATAGAAAATTCCAGGGCCCAAGGAGGCCCTTAGGAAATAACAATGTCTCCTCTTTTCACTTTATGAATGTATTTAATAATTAAAGTCACCCATTACTTTCTGGATGCTGTTAAGGGTTATATTTTTCAATTTGTTTGCTTAAAGAAAATAGTAAAATTATTTGTGTAAGATAGTAGAAAAGTTTCCTAAAGCACCTATAAGCAGTATTGGTATTCAGTAGCTGCTGAGAAGATGATAATGGACATAAGAAAGAGAGTGACACCACCAGTCAGGAGGTGAACGACTGCACGCACAGGACTAGTCTCTCCACCGTAGTAGCCATTGATTTCTCAAGTTAATGATAAGAAATCCAAGGGAATCCGTTTATTAAGGATTTTATTAACGATACTTCTGCGCCTGCATGAAAAGCCATTCCACTTGTGAAAGAGGTAATTGGTGGAAAATCAAACTGTTGTTATTTTCAGATAGATAACAGCATTATTAACAAAAAACAATAATTTGGCCATCTGGCAATTTTCCATGAAGGTTTCAAGCCACCAGTAATCATAGAAAAACTGAAATCGAGACAGGTAGGGTTTTTTTCAACCTCTGTTTTGGTTTCTTCTCTGTAGCCCTCTCTCATCCTGAGACGGCAAAGGGGAAGCACGCAAATCTCCGCCGAGAGTTGAAACGCAGTGAAGTATGCAATAGCGGCGTCCATCTGGCACGGCCTCACAGGAGCACATGTAGCAGGTTAGCTATAAAAATACTCAGGTGACAGGAGGCCAGATGTTTTGCATGGCTGTCATCTTTGAATTTCCTCTTATTTTATCACCTAACAGAACCTCAGTATAATGACCTTCATGTTCATGCATTTTCTACATTTTCTTCTGACCTCCACAAAATTAGAAAAATAAGCTTGTAAGGAAATACGACATAAAATATATACCTCTGGGCACATATATATACATAGTGAGAAAAGAATATAGCTTATATAGCACAGCCTTCTTTAGTCTTTCACACTTTTGTATGTATTTAGCTATTATCATTAAGAACTATGATCTTCCTTAGATGAGAATGTAAAAAGGTATTCAATAAAGTGAATACTCTTTTAGGGATCAGTCCACCCTTGTGACTTCACGTGAGTCTGGTCAACCTAGGAGTAATATGTGGAGTGAGTCTTGAATAGGGATGCTACTTCATTTTTGCACAGTCCTCTTTCCTTTTTCACTTTGAGATCTGTGATGAATATGGAGGCATTTTGGATCTCCGTAGCCAACTTTACAAGTCAGATCTCCTCAGCGCTCACTTCTCCTTCGTTAGCCTGCATGACGATGTATCCATTGCATAAAGGGGGTCACCTATAAAACTACCATCTGAATTGGTTTGACTAGAACAATATTAGCTCCTTCAACGAAAACAACAAACTAACCAACAGTGATCATAATTTATGGCTGTGTGTTTTCGTCATCAGGAATATATCTAGGACACGTCTATGGAGATTTCCCTCATTAATAGTGATGAAACATCTCTGGATAAATTGAGTCACTTGGTTTGATAAAAAATTCCACATGATATGTTTTGGGTTATATAAACTTTCTGAATGCCTTTCGGCTTTTCATTTCCTATACTGAAAATGGTGGCTGCAGAATTCACTGAAATGTTGAACTGAAAAATGGTCCAGCAGTCAAAGAAAATGATCCTGACAATTTCTCAAGCATCCATCCCTCTGATTATCAGATACTGCTTTTTAACTAGACAGCCAAGTCTATCAATCTAAGCAGAAAAAAATGGCTCCATGTCCTGCAGTCAATGGCTAGCTGTGGGCAGTGATTTTGCTCTCACAGAGAAATATCATCAAGGAGGAATTAGGTCGTTCTTTCCTTTAAAGTCATTATTTGAATTCCTTAGACATAGACCCACTGTCCTCCTGGCAAACGGCTGCTCCTCTCACATTTCTAATAAGTTGGCAAGCAGAGAAGAATAGCTTGAGGGACCTGGAGAGATCAGTATGTCTGCATATTGTGCTTCTCAATTTGATTGCTTACAACTGCCATGAAAAATTTGGAGAAAAATAGTCTCTTAATATCAAATACGAAGCTCTATTTTCATCATCAACAATATTTTATCAAGATAGTCTCTTGGTATCAAATATTAAGTTCTATTTTCATCATCAATATTTTATCAAGATAAATATATTCATTTCTACACAAATGTTTACAACCATTCATCAGTAGTTACATAAAAATACTACAATAGCCTTATGCTGTAAAACTATACATTATGCTTTCATTAGATTGTTAAGAGTTAATGCACAGAGAGAATTTAACTGGGGCAAATGTGCACTCTTCTAGAGAAATTTCATCCTTGGTCAAATGAGTATCCCCTTGGTTAAAATGATTTATATAACTTTTGGCATATACTAGGCTAACATATGTTTGATCATTGTGAACCTGGAGATTAAAAAATATATTATAACCAATGAAAATTGTTCAATAGAGGTTGGCTAATCATAAATACCTATTTAGTCTAGTACATTTAAAAGTCATCTTGAGAACAAAACTAATTCAATTAAAATGGAGTAAACCAGACTCCAGAAATCTGTGACAAAGAGCTACAATTAAAACCAAGAGAAGCAAAAGCTTAAAGCTTGATATTAGGGTATGAAATGGGTTAGTCTTAAGTTAAAAACTGTGAAAACGGCTGCATCTAGATTTGCCCTAAATCACATAGCTATTAGCAACAAATTTGAAAGAACAGCCTAGTCCAACTAATGCAGGTTCTCCTACCCTCTGCCACGGTATCCACCAGACAACAGTGTCCACCAGACAGCAGCATGTGCACTGCCATATACACCAGGCAACAAGTAGGGGAAAAGAAATAAAATTCAAAACAGACGCATCCCAAGTTTAAGGCGTGTAAAGGATCCTACGTGCTGATCACTTTGAATAAAGACAAAAAAAGCCTCAAGTAGGCAGCATGGAAAAGGTGGAAGAAAACTTGATAGGACAGTTATTAAAGTAACCTTTCAAATATATCAAAAATGTACGAAGACTGCCCTGTATCACTAACCAGTTATCAGGGAATAAAATGTACTACTGCATTATTCCAAATTATTTTAATCATTTAAGCTATAAGCTCCATATCCCTTTTCTCTAGATATACTCAATAAGGGTGCCAGTATTCACAATATCAACACAAACACCAACAAATACACTCTCATTTCCTACAAAATTTGTTTGTACTTTATGAAACTATGTTTTGGTCTGATTAATGTTAAATGAATAGATGAAATTTCTTATTTTATATACCAATTTTATATCCCATCTCTCTCCAGAAAGAATATATTTTCTTATATCAATAGATGCAATATACTGGCAAATATTTGTGGTTGTGTGTATGTATGTGTTGATTTCTTAAAATTTTTTATCTGGCATACATTAAAATTTCTTTCTTCCAGTTATGTATTGTTGCATTTTTTTGGACACAAATAATTTAAGATATTAATATGGCAAAATATAACTGAATTTGTAGCTTGTTATATGTTAAATATCATGCAGAAGAGTGTTATTTAGGAACATCATAATTACACTGAATGTTAACATATTGGGATTCTTAATTTGTTTCATTACCAGGTGAAGAAAGAAACTAAAAAAAACAATTTTTTGTTAGCGAAAATGGAGAGCAATCATACAAGAATAAAAATTATTGATGCTAAACAAAAACACACTTTTATGTAGGAAAATCAGTGAGGAATTTAAATTGTATTGAATGTTTCAATTGGTTCAAAATTACTCTAAAGCAAATGCTCCAAAATTAAATTTTGCATATGTAAAACCAGGTGTAATAATCCTAAAAACATATCTAAAATCATAGGCAATTAGTTTCTAGGACTAGCACCCTGGCAGGAAGACTTTTCAGAATGACAATATTATTAAATTCCAGTATTTCTTGAAGGAACTAGTTATTTGATTCACCTTTCGTATCCTTAGGAATTGAACTGGATAGTGAAAGAAGAGAGAAAGGAAAGAAAGGAGTAAGATGAGGACAGTTTTGAGTAGGTATTTTGAGAGAATGTTGACAGCTTTCTAAGTCTGGAGTCTGATTTAAGGAGACAACTTCGAGGATATAATTCAGGATAAGGGACAAAAACAAGGAGCAGACATAAGATTTCTAGCGTATTAAAATGACCATCCATTCATAGACGGTAATTCTTCATCCAAGAACAGTTTAGATTTCAAAAATCAACTTCTATTTTCATTATCAAAATATAGAAAATGCGGACACACTGAAAGAGGGAAAATTTACACAGATGGTAGAATAGGCAGGGTAAATAAAAGGGTCAGCAGAATACCTAAGATAATTGTCAACAATGATCTGGTGCCACATTTAAATTTCTGATCATATTGTTGTCTCAAAGGAGACATTATACATACATAGGATGAGGAGAAAATGTCTGTGGGATTAGCTAAGTTCACACATTAGTGAGTTATTAAAATTCATTTTTTTCAGACATGCGCCTCTTCCTTTGATTAAAATATATTCTGAGAGGTCTTTACAGTTTTAAGCTGGAAAAAAAATTAAGTTTCTTGATGTAAGCAACAACCCTAAAAGGTCTGGATAAATTCCCTATGAAGAGCTCTGAATTAGGAGTTTTCAGGCAGTTACAAGCAGATTTATCAGACATGGAACTGAATAATCGGGACAGTTCTGGAACTTGATACCTCTTCTGAATTCAGGCTGTGGGGAAAAGTACTTAATTGGTCTACAGTATTACATGACTAGTAAGAGTGGTAGCTGAAAAAAAAAGTGACTGCAATGCAAGAATATTTTATATGCATTAGAGAATGTGCTCTGCTCTGATACTGTGAAAGACCCTGCCGACACATCTTGGCCTATTAAGTATGTGGCATGAAAATATTTGTCAGCATTTGTCAACAATCAGCACAAAATTCACAGACATACACACAACGAAGGGCATCAAAAAATTGGTTTGCTGGTCTGCGGGTAAAATTGCAGTACTTCTGGAATCTCTCGCCTGGCTTTAATTCATCTCCACATCAACAGATGTTCCCAAGGGGTGGAGAGGAGTAGTTCATCTCCTTATCAGTGGGTAATTACCTGGGCGAGCAAGGGCTTATCTGGACCAGAGAGCATGGGGGGAATCTTCGCTGCTTATAAGCAATAAACTGGTTTTAAACTTTATTTCTCCCTTTGACTGATTTCAGTTTCAGCTAGGTATTTTGCCCTTCACTGGATTTACATGATCTATTTTTTTCAAATGTTTTAATTAGTAAATCTAAAGATGCTGATTGTGGTATAGAAGCTCATGGTCAGTATATTTTCTTACGGTGGAATCTTGAATTTAAACATTTATTTTTTTCTCCCAAAGGCTTGTATAGAGATACACACACCACACAATCACATCTGATATACTCATATACACAGAGACAGTCTCTCAAGTGCTTAAACAGGAATTCTATTGGATATATCTGACCAAAAAAGCTGGTTTGCCACTCTTAATTTTGAGCATGGAGCTCCATCTTCAAATGAGGAGGGACAGAAAATAAGAACAATTTCTTAAAAAAGCAAAAAAATAAAAATAAATAAAACCAGTGTTTATTTTGTTTCTGAAGATGCTAAATATAGTGCTGGATGACAAACATTATCTCACTGGTTCTCTCATGAAGAGACTGATAACTTAGGGGAACTTTATATATATATATATATATATATGTTCACTTTACACATCTGTTGATCCTTTTGTACAGCTAAGGCTACAACATTCTAGTAACTTCTTTGTCAATTTTTTTCAGAGCTTAAAAAATGCTGTGTCACTTTTTCCATGATTATGACAGCTAGACATCTCCTGTGTTCTATTACACAAACTTTTCTTAATACCGTATGTTTATAACTATAGTCTTAAGAGATGCCTTACAGAGAAATTCATGGCTGTGATTATATAATTTAGTTAAACACCATAATATATATCTTTCTTGGAGCCTCAAAAGGGATATTTACATTTTAAAGACCCTCAGGAAACCTTTCTTTTTAAAGCATTTATTTACTTACCATAAAGTTCTCTTACATGCTTACACTCCCTTTTCTTCCCCCCAATAACATTTTAAAGATTCTTCAAAATAACCCTGATGTAAACTCCACAATGCTGGTGGACAAGAGCACTGCCATATTCGTATCTAAGTAATCTTTTTCTAACATGTGGCATGATAGGTGCAGATATTTGAAAATAGCAATAATCCACAAAACAATGGAGAATGGGTCTATTCCTTAAGTTTTCATTTTAATAGAAAGCCTATGGGTACACACATCCATCACACAATAATAAAATGAAGATATAGTCTTTAGTTATTAAAAGCATAAAGTAGCTTTCCTTAGAAAGTGCCTTAAATCACCATCCATCCTTTCTAATCCTCGTTTATAATTGTGACATTCACCATTGCATTTCACACATTGCTGACTATGCTGCGTCTCTGACAGAAACTTCTGGTATAAAGTTTTGCCTGACACATACTGACATGTAATAACTACTATAATTGCAATACAGAGCAGTTCCATG
This sequence comes from Manis pentadactyla, assembly GCF_030020395.1. NCBI lineage: Eukaryota > Metazoa > Chordata > Mammalia > Pholidota > Manidae > Manis > Manis pentadactyla. The sequence continues at coordinate 12,414,231 of NC_080034.1, forward strand.
AGACCCCCGAATTCCACTGTGTGGTAAATTTGCAATCACGTTCCCGCCACACCAAGTCCATGACAACCCTTGGTCTGCATTCTTTCTATTTTGATGATTACAGAATATTTGTGAAAGTAATATACTATTACAGTTGTGAAAATAATATACATGCATATGTATGTATACATGCACAGATGTCCTTTTGTGCTTTTTTCACTTAGAAAAATGCCATTGGGGTTCGTTCAAGCTGTGTGTATTAATAACTTATTACTTTTAGTTGTGGAGTGGTATTCCATCTTGTGGATGCATTATAGTTAAACCACCCACTAGGTTAAGATTAAGTATAGTTAGGTTGTTTCCAGTTTTTGATGATTATAACTAAATCCACTATAAATATTTGTATAAAGGTAGAAACAGTGGCCTTGTTTCCAGTTTTAGGAAGAAGGAATTCCAGTGTTCATCAGTATCCAGACAGGAACCCCTCTGAGTCCCGGATTGCTCCCCACCCCAACAATGCCTGAGGGCCCAGAGGCTGGCACACCCCAGCTCACACACACTAGGCCTCCAGCCAGCCAGAACATGAGGCCCAGTCAGTCCACCCTTCCCTATGTAAGGCCGGTCCACCAAGATTGGGGAGGTAGTCCCCTCTATTAATTCATAGAATCAAGCAAAGAAAGTCAAACAAAAGGCGGAGACAGAGGAATACACTTGAAACAAAGAACATGACAAAACTTCAGAAAAAGATGTAAATGAACCAGAATAAAGCAATCTACCAAGTAAAGAGTTCAAATTAATGATGATAAAGATAACCAGAGTTTAGAGAAGAGTATATGAACTCAGTTAGAACCTCTACAAAGAGATAGAAAATATAAAATAGAACCAATCACAGTTGAGAAACAGAACAGGTGAAATTAAAACACGTTAGAGGGAATCAAGAGCGGATCAGAGGGTGCAGAAGAAGGGTCAGTGATCTGGACGGAATGGTGGACACTCTGGCGGAACAGCGGAGAGTAAAACGAATAAAAGGGAATAAAGATAAAGGAGTTCTGGGACAATGTCAAGTGTCCAAACATTTGCATTATAAGAGTCCCAGAAGGAGAGGAAAGAAAAAAAGGAGTAGAAAATGTATTTGAAGAAATAATACTGAGAACTTCCCTAACCTAGGGAAGAAAACAGCCATCCAGGTCCAGGAAGCAGAGAAAGTCCCAAACAAGACAGAGCCAAGGAGGTCCACACCAAGACACATCATAATTAAAATGTCAAAGATCAGAAACAGTGAGAGAATCTTAGAAGCATAGAGAAAAAAGCAATGAGTGACAAGGGAAACCCCATAAGTCTATCAGCTGATTTTTCAAAAGAAACTCGACAGGTCAGAAAGGAGTGGCATGATATATTCACAGTGCTCAAAGAGAAAAATCTCCAACAAAGAATGCTTTACCCAGCAAGGCTGTCAATCAGAAAGGAATGGGAGATAAAGATCTTCACAGATAAGTATCAGTTAAAAAATTCACTACCACTACATTGGCCTTTCCAGAAATGTTAAAGGGTCTTCTTTAAGAGGAAACGATTCTAAATAGAAACATGAAAACAATGAAAACAAAAATTTCACTGATAAAAGCAAACATGCCAGAGGTACTAGGTCAGTCACTTAAAAGCTAGTATGAAGATCAAAAAGATAACAGTAGTATAATTGTTTACATATATAATTAGTTAAGGGAATTACTAAATTAAAAAGAAAAACATAAAATAAGGTATTGTATATGTAAAATATGGAGAAGAAAGAGTAAAAACTTTAGTGTTGTTAGAATATTGTGACCATCAATTTAATCATATTGCTCTCTCTATGTGTGTGATGTCATATAAGAACCCCATGGTAACCACAAGCCAAAATCTACAATGGATACACAAAAAACGAAGAGAAAGGAATCCAATTGTAACACTAAAAAAAGTCATAATGTGTGCAAGAAGAGCAAAGAAAAAGAAAGGATCAGAGAAAAACAACCAGGAAACATTTTTCAAAATGACAATAAGAACATCCTTATCAGTAATTACTTTAAATGTCAATGGACTAAATGCTCCAATCAAAAGACACAGGATGACTGAATAGATTTAGAAAAAAACCCATCTATTTCTTGCCTGAAGAGACTCATTTTAGATGTAAAGACACACACAGACTGAAACTAAAGATGGAAAAATATATTACATGTAAATAGGAATTTTAAAAAAGCCAAAGTAGCAATACTTATGTTAGACAAAATAGACTCTAAAACAAAGGTTGTAACAAGAAACAAAGAAGGACATTAAATAATGATTAAGGGCCCAATCAAGCAATAAGATATAACAATGGTAAATATTTATGCACCCAACAGAGGAGCAACCTAAATATATAAAGCAAATATTAACAGATGAAGGGAGACACTGACAATAAAAAAATAATAGTAGGGGACTTTAACACCCAACTTACATCAATGGGTAGATTATCCATACAGTAAATCAATAGGAAACATTGGATTTGAATGACATCTTAAATCAAATGGAATTAACAGATATATATGGAACATTGCATCCAGAAACATTGGAATACATATTCTTTTCAAGTGCATGTGGAACATTCTCCAGAATAGACAATGTTGAATCACAAAGCAAGTCTCAATATGTATTAAAAAGACTGAAATAATATCAAGCACTTTTCTAACCACAACAGTATGAAACTGGAAATCAATTACAAGAAAAAAAATGGAAAAAACACAAACACCTGGAGGTTAAACAGTATGCTACTGAACAATCAATGGATCATCAAAGAAATATAAGATGAAATCAAGGCATATTTGGAAAATAATACAAATAGAAATGCAACAGTTCAAAATCTTTGGGATGCAGGAACAGCAGTTTAAAGAAGGAAATTCAAAGCAATATAGGCCTACCTCAAGAAGCAAGAAACATCTCAAATAATCTAATCCCATACTTAAAGGAGCTAGGAAAAGAAAAACAAATAAAGCCTAAAGTTAGAAGAAAAAAGGAAATAACAAAGGGCAGACATAAATGAAATAGAAACTAAAAAAAATACAAGTGATCAATGAAACTGAGAGGTAGTTCTGTGAAAAATAAACAAAGTTGATAAATCTTTAGCTAGACTCATCAAGAGAAAAATAGAGGATTCAAATAAATAAAATCATAAATGAAAGAGAAGTTACAACTGGTACCAGAGAAATAAAATTATAAGAGTGTATTATGAAAAATTATGTTCCAACAAATTAGACAACTTAGAAAAAAATGGATAAATTCCTAGAAACATACAATCTTCCAAGACTAAATCAGGAAGAAATAGAAAATTTGAACAGACCAATTACTAGCAGTGAAATTGAACTGGTAGTTAAAAGAAACTACAACAAACAAAAGCTCAGGATCAGGTGGCTTCACGGGTGAATTCTACCAAAAATTTGAAGAAAAGTTAATAACTGTTCTACTAAAATGCTTCCAAACAACTGAAGAGGAAGGAAAGCTTCCAAATTCAGTCTGTGAGGGCAGCATCACTCTGGTACAAAAACCAGACAAGGATACTATAGAAAAAGAAAATTATAGACCAACTATCTCTGATGACCATACACACAGATCCCCAACAAAATATTAGGGAACTGAATTCAAACATGCATTATAAAGATCATTCACCATGACCAGTTGGATTTATCCCAGGGATGCAAGGATGGTTCAGGATCTATAAATTAATCAATGTGATACACCACATTAACAAAGGAGTAAATAAAAACCACATCATATCACAATAGATGTTGAAAAAGCTTTTGACAGAGTTCATAATCCACTTATGGTAAAAACTCTCAACAAAGTGGGTTTACAAGGCACATATCTCAAAATCATTAATTTAAAAAGTGTCCATCAATACATAAATAAAATTAGAAGTTGTAGTACATGATGCAGGGGAATTTTATTCAACCACAAGAAAAGAGAAATCTTGCCATTTGCAAGAACATGGATTAACCTAGAGCATCTTAGGCTAAATGAAATCAGTCAGAGAAAGAGGAATACCATATGATTTCATTTATATATGGAATCTGAGAAACAAAACAAATAAACAAACCAACAAACAAAATAGAAATAGACTCATAAACACAAAGAACAAGTGGTTAGTTACCATAGTTGGTGGGTACAGGTGCAATAGGTGGCTAGGATAAATACATACAAACTTCATATTATAAAATAAGTTAGTCACAAGGATGTAAGTATAGCAGGGAATATAGCACATAACATTGCAATATTTTTGTATGTTGACAGATGGTAACTACAATTATCATGGCGAACATTGCATAATTGATAAATCACTAAGCTGTTCATCTGAAAAAATTAGTATTGCATATAAACCATATTCCACTATAATGATAAAAATTAATTTTAAAAATCCATAGCTCATATTTTCCATGGATTTAGAGTTAGGATTTTATTATATCAAGTAAAATTTTGAAGCCTTGCAACTCTATGGATCCATTTTCTCACTACCACACATCAGCCAATTTTTATTTTATAGTTGCTGTACAGATATCTAGATACATAAATAATTCAAATGTTTCTTTATTTATGAATATATGAACCTACATATGAATGTGTAAATTTATTTTGCTGCCAATAGTCATGAATATTTTATAAAATTTAAGATAGATAATATTTCATATTTTCTAGGGATCTGCCACTTCTGGTAAAAACCTGGAGCAGGTTTCCCTCTGGCATTATTTTCTTTCAGCTGCCAGAAATTCCTATAACATTTCCTTTAAAGCAAGTCCACTGGAAACAAACTTCTCTGGTTTCCTATACTTAGCAATGCCTTTCATTTCACTTTAATTGAATATTTTTACTGGATACAAATTCACACTTACAGTATTTTTCATGCAATGATTTAAACATATTGTTCCAGTTTCTTCATCTTCTGGCTTCCATGGATTTTTATGAAATATCCAAAACCACTCACATTCTTATTCCTTATGTATTTAATGTGTTGCTGTGTTTTCTGGACACTTTCAAAACAGTTTAAATTTATATTTGCTTTTCATCCATTGAATTATCATGCATCTAGGCATGGTTTTCTTTGAATTTTAATTATACTTGGGTTTCACTGAGATTCTTAAATTTCTACATTTTTGCCACTCACTTCATAGGAAGTCTTTGGTGATTATTCTTTAAGTATTTCCTGTACAAATATCTGTCTTCTTTCCTCCTAAAACTTATTACACGTTAGATCTTTTTAAATTGTCCAAAAGATATGAGACTTTACTCATCTTTCTCAATATATATATTTTTTATAATACACAATTTTAATTCATCTATCTTCAAGTTACATAACCCTTTACTCTGTGACTTCAATTTTGCTATTAGGATCTTCTAAATTTTTTTTTCAAATATTTTGCTTTTTAGTTCTAAATTTTTCAAAATGATTATTTTTTGTATATTTTCTTTTCTGTTTGAGAATTTTTATCTTTTTTTTTTTTGCTTTTCTTTTTTTATGAAGGTATTATTGATATACACTCTTATGAAGGTTTCACATGAAAAAATAATGTGGTTACTACATTCACCCATACTATTGTGTCCCCCACATAACCAATTGCCGTCCCTGCCCATCAGTGTAGTAAGATGCCACAGAGTCACTATTTGCCTTCTCTGTGCTACACTGTGTGTGCCAATCATAATACCCATTAATCCCCTTCTCCCTCCCTCCCCACATGCCCTCCCACACTCCTCCCCTTTGGTAACTGCTAGTCCCTTCTTGGAGTCTGTGAGTCTGTTTCTGTTTTGTTCCTTTAGTTTTGCTTTATTGTTATACTCCACAAATGAGGGAAATGGTACTTACCTTTCTCTTCCTGGCTTATTTCACTGAGCATAGTATCTTTCAGCTCCATCCATGTTGCTGCAAATGGTAGAATTTGCTTCTTTTTTAATGGCTGAATAGTATTCCATTGTCTATCCACATCTTCTTTATCCATTCATCTACTGATGAACACTTAGGTTGCTTCCATATCTTGGCTATTGTAAATAATGCTGCAGTAAACATAGGGGTGCATATATCTTTTTGAATCTGAGAAATTATATTCTTTGGGTAAATTCCTAGGAGTAGGAGTCCCGGGTCAAACGGTGTATCTATTTTTAGTCTTTTTGAGGATCCTCCATATTGCTTTCCACAATGGTTGAACTAGGTTAGATTCCCACCAGCAGTGTACGAGGTTTCCCCTTTCTCCACATCTTCCCTTTTTGAGTGTTTTTTCCTTTACCGCACAGTCTAGTTCAGTATTTGTTTTATTGTTTTTGTCTGATAAATGGGTCATATAAATGTCAGCCTCTTAGACCAAAATATATGCTTCATCTTTTGTGGGTGTTGGTTTTAATCTCAGTTCAGTTTTCAAGGCCTTTGATGTGTTAAGTTTGTCCCACGCATGTGCTTTTCATGGTTTAACCTTATATTTGGCTTATGGCTTAAATTAAGTTTATATCTCAGAGCCTCGGGTATGCTGACCTGGGTATTTCCTGTACCTGCAGAGCTCAGGGGTGTGACCTACTCTTACGACGGTTCATACACAGAAGGAGGAGGTCCTTTTCCTCTGTTTTCCCTTCTCTACCATAACCCCCACATTCTCCTGCCTCCAAAGTTCCCTTTTGAGGTTCTTTTGGCTGACCATAGAGATGAGATTTCTGTGAGAGACAGCCATCCATCTCACTGCTGTGATGTGCAGACTTAGGACTGCTTTCCATGTAAAGCCATAAGATAAAGGAGAAAAACACAAAAAATAATGAAGCTCATCCCTCTGTGGTAATTTTTGTTAATCTACTTCCCTTTTTATGTGTCAAAGTACTTAAGTGATTGCTTTCTGTTTATTTGTTCAAAGTTAAAGACTTTAAAAAAGTGGTTGCTTTCTGTAATTAGTTGTAATCAGTTGGAGAGTTGTAGTGTTGAAAGCAGACTACAGTTATTAATTTTATGTAGCCAAAAAATCTCCTGATTTGTTTATCTATTTTGGGCTTCCAGGGACCCCTAGAAAGTCCTCTAAACATCCATAATATAGCTCACTATTTTTTTTTTTTTATTTTTTCTTTTGGTATCATTAATCTACAATTACAGAAAGAACATTACATTTACTAGGTTCCCCCCTTCACCAAGTCCCCCCCATATACCCCTTCACAGTCACTGTCCATCTGCGTAGTAAGATACTGTAAAATCACTACTTGTCTTCTCTGTATTGCACAGCCCTCCCCATGCCCCCCCACACACTATACATGTTAATCATAATACCCCCTTTTTTCTCCCCCCCACTTATCCCTCCCTTCCCACCCATCCTTCCCAGTCCCTTTCCCTTTGGTAACTATTAGTCCATTCTTGGGTTCTGTGATTCTGTTGCTGTTTGGTTCCTTCAGTTTTCCTTTATTCTTATACTCCACATAAGAGTGAAAGAATTTGACACTTGTCTTTCTCCGCCTGGCTTATTTCACTGAGCATAATACCCTCTAGCTCCATCCATGTTGTTGCGAATGGTAGGATCTGGTTTTTTCTTATGGCTGTATAATATTCCATTGTGTATATGTACCACATCTGCTTTATCCATTCATCTACTGATGGACATTTAGGTTGCTTCCATATCTTGGCTATTGTAAGTAGTGCAGCGATAAACATAGGGGTGCATCTGTCTTTTTCAAACTGGAGTGCTGCATTCTTAGGGTAAATTCCTAAAAGTGGAATTCCTGGGTCAAATGGTATTCCTATTTTGAGCATTCTGGGGAACCTTCATACTGAATTCCACAATGGTTGAAATAATTTACATTCCCACCTGCAGTGTAGGAGGGTTCCCCTTTCTCCACAACCTTGTCAACATTTGTTGTTGTTTGTCTTTTCAATGATGGCAGCCATCCTTACTGGTGTGAGGTGATATCTCACTGTGGTTTTAATTTGCATTTCTCTGATGATTAACGATGTGGAGTATCTTTTCATGTGCCTGTTGGCCATCTGGATTTCTTCTTTAGAGAACTGTCTATTCAGCTCCTCTGACCATTTTTTAATTGGATTATTTGCTTTTTGTTTGTTGAGGAGTGTGAGCTTTTTATATATTTTGGACATCAATCCTTTATCGTATCTGTCATTTATGAATATATTCTCCCATACTGTAGGGTACCTTTTTGTTCTATTGATGGTGTCCTTTGCTGTACAGAAGCTTTTTAGCTTGATATAGTCCCACTTGTTAATTTTTTGCCTTTATTTCCCTTGCGTGGGAAGATATGTTCATGAAGAAGTTACTCATGTTTATGTCCATGAAATTTTTGCCTAGGTTTTTTTCTAAGAGTTTTATGGTTTCATGACTTACATTCAAGTCTTTGATCCATTTGGAGTTTACTTTTGTGTATGGTGTTAGACAGTGATGCAGTTTCATTCTCTTACATTTAGCTGTCCAGTTTTGCCAGCACCATCTGTTGTAGAGATTGTCATTTCCCCATTGTATGTCCATGGCACCTTTATCATATATTAATTGGCCATATATGTTTGGGTTAATGTCTGGAGTCTCTATTATGTTCCATTGGTCTGTGGCTCTGTTCTTGAGCCAGTACCAAATTGTCTTGATTACTGTGGCTTTGTAGTAGAGCTTGAAGTAGGGGAGTGAGATTCCCCCCAACTTTATTCTTCCTTCTCAGGATTGCTTTGGCTATTAGGGGTCTTTGGTGTTTCCATATGAATTTTTGAACTATTTGTTCCAGTTCATCGAAGAATGTTCTTGGTAATTCGATAGGGATTGCATCGAATCTGTATATTGCTTTTGGCAGGATGGCCATTTTGACGATATTAATTCTTCCTAGCCAGGAGCATGGTATGAGTTTCCATTTGTTAGTGACCTCTTTAATTTCTCTTAAGAGTGCCTTGTAGTTTTCAGGATATAGATCTCTCACTTACTTGGTTAGGTTTATTCCTAGGTATTTTATTCTTTTTGATGCTATTGTGAATGGAATTGTTTTCCTGATTTCTCTTTCTATTAGTTCATTGTTAGTGTATAGGAAAGCCACAGATTTCTGTGTGTTAATTTTTTCTCCTGCAACTTTGCTGAATTCCAATATTAGTAATAGTAGTTTTGCAGTGGAGTCTTTAGGGTTTTTTTATGTAGAATATCATGTCATCTGCAAATAGTGACAGTTTGACTTCTTCTTTACCAATCTGGATTCCTTGTATTTCTTTGTTTTGTCTGATTGCCGTGGCTAGGACCTCCAGTACTACGTTGAGTAACAGTGGGGAGAGTGGGCATCCCTGTCTTGTTCCCGATCTCAGAGGAAAAGCTTTCAGCCTCTTGCTGTTCAGTATGATGTTAGCTGTGGGTTTATCATAGATGGCCTTTATTATGTTGAGGTACTTTCCCTCTATGCCCATTTTGTTGAGAGTTTTTATCATAAACGGATGTTGAATTTTGTCGAATCCTTTTTCAGTGTCTATGGAGATGATCATGTGGTTTTCATCCTTCTTTTTGTTGATGTGGTGGATGATGTTGATGGATTTTCGAATGTTGTACCATCCTTGCATCCCTGGGATGAATCCCACTTGTTCATGATCCTCTTGATGTATTTTTGAATTCGGTTTGCTAATATTTGTTGACTATTTTTTCATCTATGTTCATCAGGGATATTGGTCTGTAGTTTTCTTTTTTGGTGGGGGTCTTTGCCTGGTTTTGGTATTAGGGTGATGTTGGCTTCATAGAATGAGTTTGGGAGTATTCCTTCCTCTTCTATTTTTTGGAAAACTTTAAGGAGAATGGGTATTATGTCTTATCTGTATGTCTGATAAAATTCTGAGGTAAATCCATCTGGCCTGGGAATTTTGTTCTTTGGTACTTTTTTTATTACTGCTTCAATTTCGTTGCCGGTAATTGGTCTGTTTAGCTTTTCTCTTTCTTTCTGGTTCAGCCTTGGAAGGTTGTATTTTTCTAGGAAGTTGTCCTTTTCTCCTAGGTTTCCCAGCTTGTTAGCATATAGGTTTTCGTAGTATTCTCTAATAATTCTTTGTATTTCTGTGGGGTCCGTCGTGATGTTTCCTTTCTCGTTTCTGATTCTGTTGATGTGTGTTGACTCTCTTTTTCTCTTAATAAGTCTGGCTAGAGGCTTATCTATTTTGTTTATTTTCTCGACGAACCATCTCTTAGTTTCACTGATTTTTTCTATTTTTTTATTCTTCTCAATTTTATTTATTTCTTCTCTGATCTTTATTATGTCCCTCCTTCTGGTGACCTTAGGCCTCATTTGTTCTTCTTTTTCCAATTTCAATAATTGTGACATTAGACTATTCATTTGGGATTGTTCTTCCTTCTTTAAATGTGCCTGGATTGCTATATACTTTCCTCTTAAGACTGCTTTTGCTGCATCCCACAGAAGTTGGGGCTTTGTGTTTTTGTTCTGCTTTTTTTCCATATATTGCTAGAGCTCCATTTTAATTTGGTCATTGATCAATTGATAATTTAGGATCATGTTATTAAGCCTCCATGTGTTTGTGAGCCTTTTTGATTTCTTTATACAATTTATTTCTAGTTTTATACCTTTGTGGTCTTAAAAGTTGGTTGGTAGGATTTCAATCTTTTGGAATTTACTGAGGCTCTTTTTGTGGCCTAGTATGTGATCTATTCTGGAGAATGTTCCCTTTGCACTTGAGAAGAATGTATATCCTGTTGCTTTTGGATGTAGAGTTCTGTAGATGTCTATTAGGTCCATCTGTTCTAGTGTGTTGTTCAGTGCTTCCATGTCCTTACTTATTTTCTGTCTGGTGGATCTGTCCTTTGGGGTGAGTGGTGTGTTGAAGTCTCCTAGAATGAATGCATTGCATTCTATTAGCACCTTTAATTCTGTTAGTATTTGTTTCACATATATTGGTGCTCCTGTATTGGGTGGATATATGTGTATAATGGTTATATCCTCTTGTTGGACTGAGCCCTTTATCATTATGTAATGTCCTTCTTTATCTCTTGTTACTTTCTTTATTTTGAGGTCTATTCTGTCTAATACTAGTATTGCAACACCTGTTTTTTTCTCTCTGTTGTTTTCATGAAATATCTTTCTCCAACCCTTGATGTTTAATCTGTGCATGTCTTTGGGTTTGAGGTGAGTCTCTTGTGAGCAGCATGTAGATGGGTGTTGCTTTTTTATCCATTCTATTACTCTGTGTCTTTTGATTGGTGCATTCAGTCCATCTACATTTAGGGTGATTATTGAAAGATATGTACTTATTGCCATTGCAGGCTTTAGATTTGTGGTTACCAAAGGTTCAAGGTTAGCTTGTTTACTACCTTACTGTCTGACCTCACTCGTTTATTGAGCTGTTATAAACACAGTGTGATGGTTATTTCTTTTCTTTCTTTTTTCTCCTCCCCTCTTCTTCATATGTTGTATGTTTTGTTCTGTGCTCTTTTTAGGAGTGCTCCCGTCTAGAGCAGTCCATCTAATATACCCTGTAGAGGTGGTTTGTGGGAGGCAAATTCCCTCAACTTTTGCTTGTCTGGGAATTGTTTAATCCCTCCTTCATATTTATATGATAATCGTGCTGGATACAGTAGTCTTGGTTCGAGGCCCTTCTGTTTCATTGCATTAAGTATATCATGCCATTCTCTTCTGGCCTGTAGGGTTTCTGTTGAGAAGTCTGATGGTAGCCTGATGGGTTTTCCTTTGTAGGTGACCTTTTTTCTCTCTGGCTGCCTTTAATACTCTGTCTTTGTCCTTGATCTTTACCATTTTAATTATTTTGTGTCTTGGTGTTGTCCTCTTTGGGTCCTGTCTCTCGGGAGTTCTGTGTGCCTCTGTAGTCTGAGAAACTATTTCCTCTCTCAGTTTGGGGAAGTTCTCAGCAATTATTTCTTCAAAGACACTTTCTATCCCTTTTTCTCTCTCTTCTTCTTCTGGTACCCCTATAATGTGGATATTGTTCCTTTTGAATTGGTCACACAGTTCTCTTAATATTGTTTCATTCCTGGAGATCCTCTTATCTCTCTCTATGTCAGCTTCTATGCGTTACTGTTCTCTGGTTTCTACTCCATCAATGGCCTCTTGCATCCTATCCATTCTGCTTATAAATCCTTCCAGAGTTTGTTTCACTTCTGTAATCTCCCTCCAGACTTCATCCCTTAGCTCTTGCATATTTCTCTGCAGCTCTGTCAGCAAGTTTATGATTTTTAATTTGAATTCTTTTTCAGGGAGACTGGTTAGTTTTGCCTCTGCAGATCCTTTCTCAGGTGTTGTTTAAACTATCTTGGACTGGACTAATTTTTTTGCCTTTTCATGATGATAGCGGTGGCTGTAGGCAGGTTGCAGGTGTGTCAGCTGGGAGAAGAACGTCCTTTCCTGCTTGCTGCATGCCTTGCCCTTCTCTGCTGCCTGTGACAGTTACCCGCACTCCTGGAGCAGCTACCAGGTTAGTCCCCTAAGCTGCTGTGGGTCTGGTCTCCGTCAGAGCAGCAAGGCGCCCACAGGGAGTGACAGGCATGCCAGGTGTGCTCCTCTGTGCTAGCAGCAACCCTGCCGGGTTCTGTGTGTCAGCAGTGGCCTTTGGGTCTGGCCCGGGCAGCTGTTCATTGGGCTGGGATTCCATTCGGCTGCTGGGAGTGGGCCTGCTCCCTCTGGCTCCACTGCAGGTGTGCACGGGGCTCTTCCACGCAGGCCTCTACCAGGCTCCTCTGGCTTCACTGCCTCCGGTGAGCATGAACCGCGCCTGGGCTGTTCGGTCACACCACTGCAGGCTAGCACGAAGGCCTCTCCTGCGGTGCATAGATCTGCTCCCGGTCCCTTCTGGCGCTGCTGTCCCCAGCACGTGCTGCCACTCTCCTGCTACTGGGCCGGTGTGTCAGGGTCCGCGCCAGTTGGAGGAACACCTGGCGGGCTACTTAGTGCCAAGAGGGGCTTCAGAGCTGCACTGCCTCCCTGGGGTTTAGGGCGCCTAAGTTTCCCTGGTATTCCCAGCTGCTGGGACAACTTCGTCCAGCTAGTGGGTCCCTGTCTCTTTAAGACTGACAGAAAGCACTCGCTTTTCTTTTGTCTCAGGGGTGCCAGTTGTGGGGACCTGTCCACAGGTTTTGCTTTTTTGTTTCTCTAATATCCAGCACCCCGTGCACCTTGTGTCTGCGTTCCAAGGGCAGATTTCTAGAGCTAGTTGTCTAGCAATCCTGGGCTTTCACTCCCTCCCCATTCCAACTCCTTTCTTCCTGCTGGGTTTTGTGGTGGGGGAGCATTCGGGTCCCGCCTGGCTGTGGCTTCTATCTTACCACCTTCGTGTGAAGTTGCGTTCTCACAGATGTAGATGTATCCTTGCTGTTCTACTGCATCCACTGGTGTCTCTCTTAGGAATAGTTGTATTTATTGTATTTTCATAAATATGTATGTTTTGGGGAGGAGATTTCCTCTGAACTACTCACCCCGCCATCTTCCCATGATCCCCCTATAGCTCACTATTTAAAAAAATATATGTTCAATTATTTACTAGATTAAATGAATATACATGAAATATCCTTTAAGTAACAAAATTGTTTGTGTATTATATATTTTTTTCTGGGTATATGTTGTCTAGATATGAATTTGTATGGATATTTGAATATATAACCATTTTGAATTATTTATTGATATGTAAAACTATAGTACACTTTAGTTTTTTTCACCATAATATAAAATATGTGTGTATAGACAATGGTTATTTCACAGCATTTTAAATATGTCAGTTGTCCCAGTGTTTTCTTTTCTTAGATTTTTAATTGCAGATTCTGGAATGAGCCCCTGGTTTCTCCTATGTATGTTACATATATATATTAAAATATTTTTGGCATCTTCAGGTATCATAATTCTTTAAGTCCACATGGTAATTACATAATTACAAGCTGTCAGTATATGATTGCTGGTACTCGTAATATTTTGTAATTACGTAATTTGGCATGATTACAATTATAAAAAGAATACATGGTAATTGACTAAAATTATTTTTTAGTTTTTCAGAAACTGTGTTCTAAAATAAGACAAGGAACAAAATGTTTAATTCCATCTGCACAGGCAGTAGAAGAAAACTTATATGGATAATGCATTATTACTCAAAATGCAGGAAAATTCAAGTTTTGTCTTTGCATAATATTTGTCAGTTAACATTGTTATTTATACCTGAGCCTATGAGCAACCTATTGAAATCTGTAGAGTGTAGAGTATGATTACTCAAACTTTTGTTTAATGGAAGCAATACTATTAACTGCTTTGACTTTTTTCATTAATTTAAAGTTATTTTGGCATTTTAGAGACACAAATGATCCAAAAAGAAAAAAAAAATGATTAAGGAGACATTACCATTCATATCTGCATGCTTTTTATTCCTCTCATGAAATTCAAAGTCTAACAACAGTAACTGAGCTTTTCTATATAAATGCCACTAAACATTTGGCCTTATTTGTTTGATGAAAGCATGGTGTGCTTTTTAAAATAAGAGAAATTAACTTTTAAAATATGTTGCATGCAAAGTCAATTGCATGATTCTGGCATGCAGATTTATAGAGAGCAAGCATAGCAAATATTATTGGCTCCTCTAAAATATTACCTGCTTTTCTTTAAAAAAAATGTAGTTTATACATTTTATAGAATGTTTAGGTTTTAGTCAAATCATAGTTTATCATGATTATTGGTGTTTTATTTTCATTTAAAGTTTATTGAAGATAGTAGGACTAAACCTTTTCCCAAACCTCTCCCCATTATCCCCTTTATGGATTCCCTAAAAGAATACATAAACTGACATTTGTTGAAACCTTCCTCTATCAGATATGGTGTTGAGCACTCAGCATTCCTTACAAATGACAGTAACTTCTATCACCTCCCCATGACACTGTCTTTCTTTGACATCACTTAAAATACTCAAGATTATAGATGTACTTTTCATTGAAAAATTATAAAGAGATTTTATGCAGTATCAGGAGACATCTAGTAAATCTTTTTAAATTAATATCATGACTTTTTGGTGCTTAAAACTGATTCTTTAAATGTTGTCTACTTTCCATGAATATATCTTCTATGGTCTGAATGTTTTTATCTCCCCAGAATTCATATTGAAATCCTAATTCCCAGCCTGACAGAATCAAGTAGGGCCATTGGGAGGTGACTGAGTCATGAGGGTGGAGTCTTCATGAACAGGATTAGTGCTCCTAGAAAAGGGACTAAGAGTGTCCTTCCCCTTCCACCATGTGAGGGTACAAAGAGAAGTCTGCAGCCTGGAAGAGGGCCCTTACAGGTCACACTGGCACCCTCATCTCAAACCTCTAGCCCTCCGAATCGTGAGAAACTTCTGTTGATTATAAACTGTACAGTCTGTAGTATTTCATGGTAGCAGCCCAAATGGACTAAGACAATAATCCCTATTTCATTTAAATTTTAAAAAGTAGCTTAATATATATGCAGGATGACTATAATGAATGGAACTGGAGTGTTCCTTCTCTTTGTTTTTAATAAATACTAGGTACACATAACATGATTACAGAATTACCTGAGTACAGCACAAGGTTTTTATTTTAGAAATAATGTAGTTTTTTATTTTTTAAAGCATATGAAAGTCAGTAAAAAAAAAAGAGTTTTTTTTTTTAGCTCATAATAGGTCTAAGCCCAGACACATTTCCTGATGTGAACAATGGACTTATTTGCAAGGTCTGTAAGCAGGCAGGCATTTAACAGAGACACTGAAAAATTGGTCAGAGAAAGTCATAATCTTATAATCATTCACCTATTTTTTTTTTTAATACTTATTCCAGCCATGGAAAGCACCTTTTGAACAGCTCAACTCCTGGGTGCAAATGATCAAATGTAGTAGTTTCTAGGAAGTTAAAATTTATAATTAAATTGTGACACTGAAGATCAAACCTTCAGCCTATAATATATAACAAAAAAAGAAAAGATAATAGGACATTAAAGTGCTTTAAATTGAAAGGTGGTGAAGAACAGGACTTTTAATATAATAGATGCCTTTCTTTTTTAAATTTAATATTTGCAATGTTTAAAAAGCATGACCTTTTGATTTTCAAACATTTTTATATTATGGGGAGTATAGTTACTTTGAAAGCTTTCAGTGTTGACTTTAAAGGTGTCAATTAAGTTAATATTGATTGTATAATATTAACATGATTAGATAAGGGAATTGTGAATGTCATCTGTTTCCCTTAAAGTTTTATCATTCAACTGAAAATAGCAAAAGAAACATGACTTACAGTGATTCGACTTAAAACGTGTATTATAATTGGGTGTGCCAAATTACAACTCTGACCTGAACACATTTTGTTCTCAAATAATTTGCATATGAGCTTTCCAAAATGTTCCAGGACTCTGAATGAATTTTGGGAAGGGAAATGGTGAATCAAGACTGAAGATAGACACCTGTGCTTGGCTTTTCAAAGAGGATTTTCCTATGTTTAAACATAGGATTCAGAATTTTATTTCAGAAACAGAATGGATGTACATTTTTCCATTCCTATGTTAAGTACTACAAAAATGCTTGGACATTATATATTTTATATATATATATATATATATATATATAATATATCTCAAATCTGAGAGACAAAAGACCTCCTAGGAATATCAGGACCTGAGGAGCATCAGGGTGACAATGACACTATAAACTGGGCGGGAGAAATGTATGCAAAAGGCAGTGATGCTTTCACACCTCATTTGAATTGGAAAAATGATACTGACCATATACTGTGATAAAGAATGCACCTATAATACAACACCAATACCTAGAACAACCAATAAAAAAGCTACACAAATAAATACACTTAAAAATGCTATAGATAGATTAAAATGAAAATCTAGAAAATATTCAGGTAACCTACAGAGGATAGGAAAAATATAGAGATAGGAAAAATAATAGAGAATCAGAAAACACAGAAACAGAAAACAAAAAATAAATCAGCGCATTTCAGCCATAATATATTAATGATTATATATATATGCACATCTATACACATATATGTACATATATATACGCATATATATACATACACGCACATATAGTGTAAATATACTACTCAAAAGTCAGAGATTAGCACAGTGCCTTAAAAATATGACCCAACTCTATGTCTATAAGAAATTCACTTCAAATGTAATAATAAAGGCAGCTTGACAGTAAAAGGATGGACAAAGGTACATCAAGTAAACATCCATCTTTTAAAAGCAGAAGAGTCCATATTAATATCATATGAATCAGAATTCAGAATAAAGAATATTACCAGAGACAGAGAGGGATATGACATATGAGGAAATGACTCATCAAGAAAATCTGAATAGACAGTTTTCCAAAGAAAACACACAAATGGCCAACAGGCAGATGAAAAGGTGTTCACCATTCCTCATCATCGTGGAGATGCAAGCCAAATCACAATGAGATACTGCCTCACACTTGTTAGGGTGGCTGTTATCAAAATAGACAAAAATAGAAAGGGTTGGTGTGGGGATGAGGGAATCTTTGTATATTGTTGGTGGAAAAGCAAGTTGGTAGATCCCTTATGAAAAATAGTAGAGAGTATCCTCAAGAATTAAAAGTGCCAAAAATAAGTCAATGTTCATTTTAACATTCACAATAGCCAAGCTATGACTAAAACCTAGATTTACATCAACAGATGAATGAATAAAGAAAATGTGTCACATACACACACACACACACACACACACACACACACACACACACACACACACACACACATAATGGAGTATCAATCAGCCATTAATAAGAGAAGGATATCTTGATATTTGTGAGAACACAGATGAACCTGGAGGACAGCATGTTAAATAAAATAAGGCAAATAACAACATAATCTCATTTGTATGTGGAATAAAAAATTTGAATTCAGAGTCAGAGAGTAGAGTGAGGGTTAGCAGGAGCTACAGGGCAGAGAGATGTTCATCAAAGTGTGCAAACTTTGATTATAAGATAAATAAGTTCCAGGATGTAATGTATAACATGGTGGCTATAGCTAATAATACTATATTGTATATTGAAGATTTCCTGAAAGAGTAGATCTTTTTCATCAATCCAGGGAGAAAAATAAATGCAACAATATGAGGGGATGGGTGTGTTAATTGGCTTGATTGTGCTGATCATTTCACATTGTGTATATCAAATTATCACACTATATACTTTAAATTATACAATTTTTATTTGTAAATTCTACTTCAATGAAGCTAGGAGGAGATAAAATGACACACAAGAGAGGCAGAGCCAAGATGGCAGCCTGAGTAGAGCAGCGGAAATCTCCTCCCAAAACCACATATATCTATGAAAATATAACAAAGACAACTCTTCCTAGAATAAAGACCAGAGGACACAGGACAACATCCAGACCACATCCATACCTGCGAGAACCCAGCACCTCGCAAAGGGGGTAAGATACAAGCTCTGGCCGGCGGGACCCGAGCGCCCCTCCCCCCAGCGCCCGGCTGGAGAAGAGTAGGCAGAGCAGGAGGGAGATGGAGCCCAGGACTGCTGAACACCTAGCCCCAGCCATCCGGACCAAACCACAGACACAGTGCATGCACGGGGCCCTGGATACTAGGGAAACAGGGCAGCAAGAACGGTGACCAGGTACCAAAGGACTGGCGCCACAGGACATAAGAAAAGCGAGCGGCCATTTTTAGTTGTTGTTGTTTTGTTCGGGTGAATGCTTTTTGGAACTCTTAAAGGGACAGGGAACCCAATAAAAGGGAAACAGGGCAGCAAGAGTGGCGAGCGGGTATCGGAGGCTGGCGCCGGCAAACAAAAGAAAAGTGAGCAGCCAATTTTTGTTGTTGTTGTTGTTTTGTTTTGGCGAGCACTTTTTGGTAGTCTTAAAGGGATAGGGACCCCAATACTAGGGAAACAGGGCAGAAAGACTGGTGAGCAGATGTTTGAGACGAGAGCACAGAGAACAAAGAAAAATGAGTGGCCATTTTTTATTTATTTTTTTCACTTAAAAATTATTATTATTATTTTCTTTGTGGTCGTTGTTTTGTTTTGGCAGGGGCTTTTTGGAAGTCTTAAAGGGGCAGGGCGGGACACTTAATCCAGAGGTAGGGAATCTGGGAATCTCTGGGCACCCTAATCCCCTGGGCTGCAGGGAGCACAGAGGCCCCTTACAGAGATAAATAGCCTCCCAGCCGCTCCCGCTCCAACGCGACTCCACCACTTTGGAGCAGCTGCCCGAGCCAGGCCACGCCCACAGCAACAGCGGAGATTAACTCCATAGCAGCCGGGCAGGAAGCAGAAACCCTGTCTGCGCGCAGCTGCGCAGCACAAGCCACTAGAGGCCGCTGTTCTCCCAGGAGAGGAGGGCCACAAACCAACAAGAAGGGAAGTTCTTCCAGCCGTCACTCGTCCCAGCTCTGAAAACTATTCCTCTCACCATGAAAAGAAAAAATTACAGGAAAACCAAGATAACAGAGACTCCAGAGAAGGAGACAGACCTAACCAGTCTTCCTGACAAAGAATTCAAAATAAAAATCATAAACATGCTGACAGAGATGCAGAGAAATACACAAGAGAAATGGGATGAAGTCCGGAGGGAGACAACAGATGCCAGAAAGGAGATTACAGAAATGAAACAAACTCTGGAAGGGTTTATAAGAAGAATGGATAAGATGCAAGAGGCCATTGATGGAATTGAAACCAGAGAACAGGAACGCATAGAAGCTGACACAGAGAGAGAGACAAAAGGATCTACAGGAATGAAACAATATTAAAAGAACTGTGTGACCAATCCAAAAGGAACAATATCCATATTGTAGGAGTGCCAGAAGAAGAAGACAGAGGAAAAGGGATGGAAACTATCTTGGAAGAAATAATTGCTGAAAACTTCCCCAAACTGGGGGAGGAAATAATCGAACAGACCACAGAAATACACAGAACCCCCAACAGAAAGGATCCAAGGAGGATAACACCAAGACACATAATAATTAAAATGGCAAAGATCAAGGACAAGGAAAGAGTTATAAAGGCAGCTAGAGAGAAAAAGGTCACCTATAAAGGAAAACCCATCAGGCTAACATCAGACTTCTCAACAGAAACACTACAGGCCAGAAGAGAATGGCATGATATATTTAATGCAATGAAACAGAAGGGCCTTGAACCAAGGATACTGTATCCAGCACGACTATCATTTAAATATGATGGTGGGATTAAACAATTCCCAGACAAACAAAAGCTGAGGGAATTTGCTTCCCACAAACCACCTCTACAGGATATCTTACAGGGACTGCTCTAGATGGGAGCACTCCTAGAAAGAACACAGAACAAAACACCCAACATATGAAGAATGGAGGAGGAGGAATAAGAAGGGAGAGAAGAAAAGAATCTCCAGACAGTGTATATAACAGCTCAATAAGCGAGCTAAGTTAGGCAGTAAGATACTAAAGAGGCTAACCTTGAACCTTTGGTAACCACGAATTTAAAGCCTGCAATGGCAATAAGTACATATATTTCAATAGTTACCCTAAATGTTAATGGACTTAATGCACCAATCAAAAGACACAGAGTAATAGAATGAATAAAAAAGCAAGACCTATCTATATGCTGCTTACAAGAAACTCACCTCAAACCCAAAGACATGTATAGACTAAAAGTCAAGGAATGGAAAAACATATTTCAAGCAAACAACAGCAAGAAGAAAGCAGGGGTTGCAGTACTAATATCAGACAAAATAGACTTCAAAAAAAGAAACTAAGAAGAGATAAAGAAGGACACTACATAATGATAACGGACTCAGTCCAACAAGAGGATATAACCATTCTAAATATATATGCACCCAACACAGGAGCACAAGCATATGTGCAACAAATACTAACAGAACTAAAGGGGAAAATAGACTGCAATGCATTCATTCTAGGAGACTTCAACACACCACTCACCCCAAAGGATAGATCCACCGGGCAGGAAATAAGTAAGGACATGGAAGCACTAAACAACACAGTAGAGCAGATGGACCTAATAGACATCTACAAAACTCTACATCCAAAAGCAACAGGATACACATTCTTCTCAAGTGCACATGGAACATTCTCCAGAATAGACCACATACTAGGCCACAAAAAGAGCCTCAGTATATTCCAAAACACTGAAATCCTACCAATCAACTCTTCAGACCACAAAGGCATAAAACTAGAAATAAACTGTACAAAGAAAGCAAAGAGGCTCACAAACACATGGAGGCTTAACAACACGCTCCTAAATAATCAATGGATCAATGACCAAATCAAAATGGAGATCCAGCAATATATGGAAACAAATGACAACAACAACACTAAGCCCCAACTTCTGTGGGACACAGCAAAAGCAGTCTTAAGAGGAAAGTATAAAGCAATCCAAGCATATTTAAAAAAGGAAGAACAATTCCAAATGAATGGTCTAATATCACAATTATCGAAATTGGAAAAAGAAGAACGAATGAGGCCTAAGGTCACCAGAAGGAGGGACACAATAAAGATCAGAGAAGAAATAAATAAAATTGAGAAGAATAAAACAATAGCAAAAATCAATGAAACCAAGAGCTGGTTCTTCGAGAAAATAAACAAAATAGATAAGCCTCTAGCCAGACTTATTAAGAATAAAAGAGAGTCAACACAAATGAACAGTATCAGAAACGAGAAAGGAAAAATCACGAGGGACCCCACAGAAATACGAAGAATTATTAGAGAATACCATGAAAACCTATATGCTAACAAGCTGGGAAACCTAGGAGAAAAGGACAACTTTCTAGATAAATACAACCTTCCAAGATTGACCCAGAAGAAAACAGAAAATCTAAACAGACCAATTACCAGCAATGAAATTGAAGCGGTAATCAAAAAACTACCAAAGAACAAAACCCCCAGGCCAGAGGGAATTACCTCGGAATTTTATCAGACATACAGGGAAGACATAATACCAATTCTCCTTAGAGTTTTCCAAAAAATAGAGGAGGAGGGGATACTCCCAAACTCATTCTATGAAGCTAACATCACCCTAATACCAAAACCAGGCAAAGACCCCACCAAAAAAGAAAACTACAGACCAATATCCCTGATGAACGTAGATGCAAAAATACTCAACAAAATATTAGCAAACCGAATTCAAAAATACATCAAAAGGATCATACACCATGACCAAGTGGGATGCATCCCAGGGATGCAAGGATGGTACAACATTCGAAAGTCCATCAACATCATCCACCACAGCAACAAAAAGAAAGACAAAAACCACATGATCATCTCCATAGATGCTGAAAAAGTATTTGACAAAGTTCAACATCCATTCATGATAAAAACTCTCAGCAAAATGGGACTAGAGGGGAAGTACCTCAACATAATAAAGGCCATCTATGATAAACCCACAGCCAACATTATACTGAACAGCGAGAAGCTGAAAGCATTTCCTCTGAGATCAGGAACTAGACAGCGATGCCCACTCTCCCCACTGCTATTTGACATAGTACTGGAGGTCCTAGCCACGGCAATCAGACAAAATAAAGAAATACAAGGAATCAACATTGGTAAGGAAGAAGTTAAACTGTCACTATTTGCAGATTACATGATACTGTACATAAAAAACCCTAAAGACTCCACTCCAAAACTACTAGAACTGATATTGGAATACAGCAAAGTTGCAGGATACAAAATCAACACACATAAATCTGTGGCTTTCCTATACAATAACAATGAACCAACAGAAAGAGAAATCAGGAAAACAACTCCATTCACAATTGCATCAAAAAAAATAAAATACCTAGGAATAAACCTAACCAAAGAAGTGAAAGACTTATACTCTGAAAACTACAAGTCACTCTTAAGAGAAATTAAAGGGGACACTAACAAATGGAAACTCATCCCATGCTCGTGGCTAGGAAGAATTAATATTGTCAAAATGACCATCCTGCCCAAAGCAATATACAGATTTGATGCAATCCCTATCAAATTACCAGCAACATTCTTTAATGAACTGGAACAAATAATTCAAAAATTCATATGGAAATACCAAAGACCCTGAATAGCCAAAGCAATCCTGAGAAAGAAGAATAAAGTAGGGGGGAATCTCACTCCCCAATTTCAAGCTCTACTATAAAGCCATAGTAATCAAGACAGTCTGGTACTGGCACAAGAACAGAGCCACAGACCAGTGGAACAGACTAGAGACTCCAGACATTAACCCAAACATATATGGTCAATTAATATCTGATAAAGGAGCCATGGACATACAATGGGGAAATGACAGTCTCTTCAACAGATGGTGCTGGCAAAACTGGACAGCTACATGTAGGAGAATGAAACTGGACCATTGTCTAAACCCATATACAAAATTAAATTCAAAATGGATCAAAGACCTGAATGTAAGCCATGAAACCATTAAATTCGTGGGAAAAAACATAGGCAAAAACCTCCTAGAAATAAACATGAGTGACCTCTTCTTGAACATATCTCCCTGGGCAAGGAAAACAACAGAAAAAATGAACAAGGGGGACTTGGGACTATATTAAGCCGAAAAGCTTCTGTACAGCAAAAGACACCATCAATAGAACAAAAAGGAACCCTACAGTATGGGAGAATATATTCGAAAATGACACATCCGATAAAGGCTTGATGTCCAAAATATATGAAGAGCTCACATGCCTCAACAAACAAAAGTCAAATAATCCAATTAAAAAATGGGCAGAGGAACTGAACAGACAGTTCTCCAAAAATGAAATACAGATGGCCAACAGACACATGAAAAGATGCTCCACATCACTAGTTATCAGAGAAATGCAAATTAAAACTACAATGAGGTATCACCTCACACCAGTAAGGATGGCTGCCATCCAAGAGACAAACAACAACAAATGTTGGCGAGGCTGTGGAGAAAGGGGAACCCTCCTACACTGCTGGTGGGAATGTAAACTAGTTCATCCATTGTGGAAAGCAGTATGAAGGTTCATCAAAATGCTCAAAACAGACTTACCATTTGACCCAGGAATTGCACTCCTAGGAATTTACCCTAAGAACGCAGCAATTAAGTTTGAGAAAGACCAATGTACCCCTATGTTTATTGCAGCACTATTTACAATAGCCAAGAATTGGAAACAACCTAAATGTCCATCGGTAGATGAATGGATAAAGAAGATGTGGTACATATACACAATGGAATACTACTCAGCCATAAGAAGAGGGCCAATCCTACCATTTTCAGCAACATGGATGGAGCTGGAGGGTATTATGCTCAGTGAAATTAGCCAAGCAGAGAAAGAGAAATACGAAATGATTTCACTCATCTGTGGAGTATAAGAACAAAGGAAAAAGTAAAGGAACAAAACAGCAGTGGAATCACAGAATGGACTAACAGGTACCAAAGGGAAAGGGACTGGGGAGGATGGATGGGTTGGGATGGATAAGGGGTGGAGGAATAAGTGGGTATTAAGATCAGCATGCATAGGGGGGGTGGGAGAAAGGGGAGGGCTGTACAACACAGAGAAGACAAGTAGTGATTCTACAACATTAAGCTATGCTGATGGACAGTGACTCTCAAGGGGTTTATAGCGGGGATCTGGTATAGGTGAGAGCCTAGTAAATATAATATTTTTCATGTAAGTGTATATTAAAGATAAAAAAGAAAGAAAGAAAAGGGGGATTACTCCATGATAGGATAAAACTAAGTGTAAATCAATGATTAATGCATACTTTAAATATCTTTAGCTTTGATCACTTAAAGGGTATCAGATGATCGGCTATGGAGGTACACTTTTCTCATAATATTCCTTTCTCTTAAAAAAAAAAAACGAACACGCAGTTCCTGTGTGGTGACCTCCAATGAGTTCTACACAATGGTGTAAAGGGCAGATCGAAGTGTGGGCAAAGGGTCTGTTTGTGTTTATACAGAGGATCAAAGCCTAATTTGGCTACCCAGAAAATGAACTAAGATGCGATATGAAGAAGAACTTCCAACATCAGCACTCTCTGGAAGACTCATACCAGAAGATGATCATCAAAATACCTCAACAAAGATACAGGCGATGCTGCAGTTGTAGCTGCATTCATCCCACCGGTTCCTGGACTTGCCATTGGAATGAGGAAGGAGATATCTAAGCTGGCCTGTGCATACAGTAAAACAACAAATTTGACTGGATCTACACTGTTGGAACTCAACCAAGAATTAGGAGAAGTGCAAGTTGTAGCGCTCCAAAATCTTACAACTACAGACTATCTACTGTTAAAAGAACATATGAGATGTGAACAGTTCCCAGGAATGGGCTATTTTAATTTCTCTGATTTCTCTCAGACTGTTCAAGTACAGTTGGACAATATCCATCATATCATAAACAAATTTTCACAAATGCCTAGGGTGCCTAACTGGTTTTTTTGGCCTCACTGGAGATGGCTGGTAATTATAGATCTGCTTTGGTTATGTAACTGTATTCCTATTATGTTAATGTGTGTGTGCAATTTAATTAGTAGTTTAAAACCTATACATGCTTAAATCACTCTACAAGAAGGTATGTCAAAGAAATAATCAATCTTCCCATGTTTTCTTCCGCCTGCTACCTCTATAGCTTTTCTTCTTCCTTCCTAATTACAACCCTTAAATAGAATTTGTGCCTCATCGGATTTACTGAGTATCATAATTCCTCCAAGTGCTCAAGATACCTCAAGACAAATGCTGGGCATAGAAGCCACAGGGCATAAATCTGCAAAGAAGTAAAAAGCTAACCTTTTCAAAAAATATGGCTTTTCTCTCATTTACCGAGTTTACATTTCCCTGTATGGCTCTGGAAGATGACTGGTTAGCCAGAGACGGGTTAAGATTCCTCAAAGGAGGAACAACCTAAGACAGGCACAGTCGCAGGGGGGTCATCAGGTGAGAAATTGGGGATCAACAGAGGTGAGGCTTAGAACCTCTCCCCCCCTGTTTTGAGAGAAATCTTCTGCATCCGTGGATGTTTTATTGCCCTTGTATAGTTTGGATTAACACATAGTCTACAGGCACACACCTGATCATCTACATTTGCTCTCTTACAACACTAACCTAAGTTTTCTACCTTTATCTTACATCTACCTACCACTTCAGCATTTTATTAAAAATAAAAATAATAATTTTTAGGCTTTACAGTAAATGTATTTTTATTTTTAAAATACATTTTAAATACATTAAATACATTAAAAAAAATTTTTATTTTTAAAAATAAAAATTTAGGCTTTACAGTAAATGTGAACTCTATCTCAACTACTCAATTCTTCCTTTTTAGTGCAAAAGTAGCTGCATACCTCATGTACCTAAAAAAAAAAAATATATATATATATATATATGCTTAAATGAATGAGCATGGCTATGTTCTGCAAAAGAGAGGGGAGAAAAAAGGAAAGAAAGAAATCTGTGCATTGTCTAGTGAGTAGTAGGGTACCCCAGCTGGCACAAGAAAGGCTCCATTTATCCAAGCACAGGAGTAAAGTCTTGATAAATAAAATACATATCATGAAAAAAAAATATGATACACCAATCTTAATGTGTGTATACAAAAATAAAGGCCAGCAAAAACAAATTCAAAATTACAATTGAGAGAACTTAACCTCCCCTCTCCAAACAACTGATAGAACTTGTCAGAAAATTAGCAGGAATATAGAAGAGCTCAGTAACACCATCAACTAATAGGACTAATCAACATTCATAGGAAAATCTCCAAACCCTTGGTAACTAAATAGCAAAATTCTAAAAAACTATGAATTATACAGGGACCATCATACGACACTTCATATAAATATAAAATGTAACAAATGGTACCAAAACAACTGGACATCCACAGCAAGAAGGCAAAAAAACCCAAAAACTTCTTTCACATAAGTCTCAGATCTTTAACATAAATGCCTCATCCATTATCTCTGAGATCTACAGGAAGAATTAGAAAATTAGACATCTAAAGCATGATCCAACAGGAAAACCTGATAAATTGAACTTCACCGAAGTTAAAAAGTTTTGCTCTGTTAAAGACTCTTAAGAAAATAAAAAGACAAGGTAATGTACAGATTGGAAGAAAATATTTACAAACCATATATATGTGACTATAGAGAGTCTCTATATAAAGACTGTAAAGAATGCTATATAAAGACTAAAAGACTCTCAAAACTGAAGAGTAAAAATTAAATCCTCTTAGAAAATGGGAAGTGACATGAATAGACACTCCAATGAAAAGAAAATACAGATGGCAAATAAGCACATGAAAATATGTTAAATACCACCATCCATCAATAAAATGCAAATTCAAACCATGATAAAGATTTCAGTACACAGCAATATATGAATAGATGGCTAAAATTTTTTTAAAAAATAAAAAAAGACTGTAAAGGATATGAATAAACAGGATCACTAATGTATTACTGGTTGGAATTTAAAATAGTACAGTCATTCTGGAAAAGTATTTGGCAAGGTTTTTGGGTTTCATTTTGTTTAAATAAAATTACACATGCATTTACCACACAAACCTACAAATGCATTCTTGGGCACTAGTCACAGAGAAATGAACACATGTTCACATAAAAACCCATGTGTATACAGCTTTAATCATAATTGCCATAGACTGGAAACAATCCAAACGTTCTCCAGTAAGTGAATGGTTAAACAAATTGGAAAATCCATGCTATGGAATCATACTCAGCAATAAAATGAAAGGAATGATTGATATTCACAATTTGTATCAATGGCCAGGAAACAAAACAATATAGAGTGAAGAAAGCCACAAAATTGTAGAAATGTAGATCAAATTAGTGCTTGCTGGGTTTTAAGGAAGGGATGGGAGCACGAGGGAGGTGGATGTGGCTATAAAAAACGACATGAAGAGTTCTTGTGGTGATGGAGATGTTCTGTTTCATCACTGTAACAATGTACATGTGTTGGTTGTGGGATTGCACTCAAGTTTTGCAGAAAGGATGTTACCATTTGGTAAAACTGGAGTAAAGGGCTCAGGGCATCTCTACATTATTTCATGTAAGTGTATTTGCACATTAATGATCACAAACCAAAAGTGTGATTTTAAAAGGGTAATATATACAATGGAATATTATTCAGCCATGAGAAAAAAGAAATATTTCCATAAAAAAAAGGGAGAGGGGGACTAAGCAGTATACTTTTAAACTTGACTTTTATTCTAGGAAAGATTACAGGTTTAGTTATTTAAAAGTCTGGCTCTAATAATGTAGGAGGAAAAATATGATTTAAGACGCTTGTTTTATGTTGGCTGTCTCCCTGCAAAATGTAACCTTTATAAAGCAAGAAGTTTTGTCTGTTTTGTTCTTTCTGGTATGCCTAGAGATCATAACAATACCTGACATGTATTTTATATTTTGAATAAAAACAGGTATGCATGAATAATGGGAAATAAATAAATAAATGGACTAAAAACATTAATCGCCACTTCAGTCCTGAGGTTCTATATTTATTTTTCATGTGTCTTTTAGATTAAACATGATTGTCTCTTATTTATTGTACACAGATCAATAAAAAGGCAAAAATACATTAGTTGTCTGTGTTTCAAAACAAAAAATATTTAAGAAGACCTAAATATGGATATGTATATTGAGGAAGAGAGGGAAAGATCGAGCGAGTACAGGAGAGACAGAATGTGTGAAATAGAATAAAAGGAGAATTACTGGTAAAACACAGGTTAATCACCAGCATTTTTAAGTTAAAATTATATTAAAATATAAATAAAATAAAAATAAAAGTATTATTGAAATATTTATTCATTCTATTCCTCTGTGATCTTTTCATTCAACACTTTATTTGGATATATATTTCTCACTTATGTTTATTTAATACAATGCAATGTGTGTATGTATACTGTCAATGAGTATTTAATATATTTTTACTTGAACATAGCATTCTTGTCATTATATCCTTATACATATATAGATTTCATCTGGTATATAGATTTCACCTGGAATTTTTTGAAATGTTTCTATATTGTTTCGAATCTACATTCCTTCCACCATTCTTACTAACATGTTTAAGTATAATATTAAGAGATCTTTGATTCATATTGAATATGGTTCTTCAATCAATATTGATGTGAATACTTTATGCTTCTCAGATCAATAATCTTTTCTCTGTGATATTCTATTCACATCGGCCTCATTTTAGTTTTTTTTTTCCTTTTCTTTAGTCATGACCAAATTCTACTGTTGATGAGTTAATGGGTCTGAAATAATGAATTAATGATTCAGATTATGTCTTTATTACTAATTCAATCTTATACTATTGTTATATTTCTTAAATACTTATGTATTTTTCATGTGTTTATATAGAAAAATGCAAGTTCATATGAAAATACAAACTCAAATAATACTGAAGCATTTGAAATATACTCAAATTAAGTATTTGAAGATTTACCGTCCCAACCTTATTTCTCGACTCCCCAAGGATCTAACAAAGAAGGCATTTATTTTGAAGTTTCAGGAGTTAAGATGGTGTGACACTTATGGAAAGACAGACCAATCAACCAACAGAATAAACAGAAGAGAAGATCTCAAACATTTTGATCCCAGCATCTGTTTATTGTCTTAGGCAATTATTGAGGAGGTCAAAGAGTCTTTGCTTATATCTACATTTACTCTATTAAACTTAGAACAGAAAAGTATGTAAAATACGTTTTCAGTTAAAGATGACAATATTAGACCCATGATATATTATTATAGATAGCATTCTTATGAAAAATTGTTTTCCAAAAATAAAAGACTAAACATTTTTTCAAACCTATTTATGCCTAGACTAATAGAAGATGACTTAATCCTCCTAACTAATTTGCATTCAACTCATTGCTATGTATTATTTTGCTGGACATACATGAAGAAAATCTGGGCTCACAAAGATATGTAGTTGGAAAAGAGAAAGACTATTTTACAATTTTTCAGTGAGTTGTGAATAATTTCCTTTGTTACCACAGCAAAATATGGTCAGTGGTAGTTTCCTATGGTTAAATGACATCTCAAACCCCTGTTGGCATCTATTATATTACAATAGTGGATGAGTTCAGCTTCTGAAAGATGCCATCCCTGAAGTACATGACACATAACCCCCTCCTGATTAGGTGGTCAGTTTCATGTCTACCCAGATCAGTTTAGGAGTCCTAATTTCCATAATAAACATCAGGACTAAAAAGACAAGTGGTATTTTAGAAGGACGTTATTCAGAGACTGCAAAGTCCAGTTGAGGTATCAGTGTGATTTAAAGTTTCAGGAGTTAAGATGGTGTGACATCTCACCATCAATATAGTGCTCAGGAGAGGACTGAGACTGAGCTGTGCAGGAAGCAGCAGGTGATGGGGGGATACACAAATGAAAAGTGGGCAGAGTTTGCGAGAGGGAAGATAAAGTACATACAATGATATTTTATGGCTGAGAAAATTGAAGCTTACAAAGAGCACATAAATTGTTCCAAGTATCATAGGTAATAATTGATGAAGCTACCATTCAAAGTCACTGATAGACCTAAAATTTTATCTTCTAAAATTAGTTTCATCGTCTACCTGACTGTAATCATCTTATTTCTAAACATTGTTTTCTTTAAATTAATTAAATAAAATCCTTTTAAAAATGTGTATTACTCTAAAATTTACAAATCTAAGTCAAGTCTGCATTAATCACTTTCCACTGGAGCTATGAAATACAGCTACTAACTTCATCTCAAAGAAAACAAGGCAAAATAAAGACTGGAAGTATAAATTTATAATACTACAGCAGCCTCTCCCATCTGGCTTGCAACTATTTGTGAAAAGCAGCTAGACTGCTCTCATAACAACAGGTATGTAGTTTTCTGGTATGTAGCAGGTATATTCTGTAAAATAGAATGGTATGTGTTTAACAAGCTTCCTATTTCATAGCATAGAGAATCCTAAATTTAGAATTTTAATTAAGGGAAAAGATAGACTGGCCACCTTATGTTCCTCAAGTTAATTTTTTCCCACTACATAACAGGATGAGATTAAAAAATATATACAACGAGTCCTAGGGAATTGTTACATTCCCTGCCTTTGTTCAGTGAGTGACTAGAATTTGTATCTGCCCACTTCTTTAATTGTTTAGAAGGAAAATTCCATCAATACTTACAAACTTTTTACATATGCTTTCATATAACACAGCTGTAAATCTAATATGTTGATCTAATTTATCACATAATCGATGTACACATACAAGTAATTATTGAAAATCTTACCCCCTATATTTATTCTGTAAATAAGGAAGGTGAAGGTAGCAATTGATATAAAATTCTGCCCACATGGGGATAATATCCCATTTATTTTTCCTAGTAATTCGATAAAGTTGTAACGTAACTAACCATTTTAATTGTTCAAAGTATAAGATATTGTTTTACTACAAGAATACCACACTTTTGCTGCATAAATATATAAATAGTGGTAGATCAAGCATGATCCCTATTTATTATTCATGAGATGGTTAACTAGCTATTCAAAAATAGAGGCTATATATAAATGAATCTTTCCAGAATTGTTGGTTCGTTTTCACAGTACCTTTCAAATCTCAAGCAAAATGTTTCTAGTGGTCCACATTAACATGAAATCATTCAGAGAAAGGCATTTTGGGAAAAGGGGGTCCGATGTAACTAAACTGACAAAATACAAGTGTTTACATATCCTGTATTTTGTTTTACTCTATAAACCACAGTAGCTGCTCACTGGGGAAAACAACAAGAACTGAAAACGATGACATATCGCTTCTACGTGGTTTCTAAACCTCGCTGGGTCCCTGTCTCCTAGTTTACCTCCCTGGTCTCCCTTCTCCCTGTACAGACCCACAGAAGCTACTCTTTCTTTGTAAGCCGTCAAGTCCCACCTACACTTTCCCCCAGTCCCACCGCCCATCCAATAACTGACAACACTGACTGCTGCTTCCTGGAGGACAAATGGCGGTCAGAAACGAACTCAGCTTCCTCAGCACCTACAAAATGATCAGTGTCTGTACATGTCACTACATCACGTTGTTTAAGAAAATAACACCCTTTTTCTCCAGTTCAAAGTTATTTTCTTAAGTGTTTCTCTGTTTATAACTTCTCTTTGGAGTCCACAGTCTGCAGTCAAACACTATCAATCTTGAGTTGTATCAACAGGCAATAGTATAGTTGCCTGAATATAACTTGCGTTAAAGGAAGATATTAAAATTTTCTTTCACTGACTGTGAACTGATTTTAAAAAGACACTGTTGGTATTTAAGAATGTCATGATCTAGCTAAAATATCTCTAAAGACTCTTTGCTATTGACCAAGTTGAGGATAAATTACTCTGTCTGGTTTTAGGGCTCTACAATATTGCTGCAGCCTAGGTTTATGGACTTCAAGTATATATTTCACAACTGCCAGTCAAATATCAACTTCCTGTTTATCAGATATGGCCTTTTTTCTTGTCATAACTTTGGCCAATCCTACAGCTCCAATGCTCATTCTTACAGTCAACAAACATTTATCAAATGCAAACAAAATGGCACAAACGGCATGTAAAAGTAATAGAAGTCTTGCCACGGAGGAGATAACTATGCAGTGACAAAATATTCCTGAGTGCAGTTATTCACAGCAATAGTTGCCATCATGGAGACACACTTATTGTGGGATGAAAACAGGAGATAAACCCCAATTCTCCTGGAGGAAAAGGATGGATTGAGAACAGTTACTCAGACTAGTTAACACTTGAGCTGAATATTGAATAATTGTGGTTCAGCAAGAAAAGTGGCAACAGGCCCTGCATGTTTCTATCTATGGGAACACTTGTTTGCTTATAGTTTATATATCAAGTACTACCCACTTCAGACACTTTCTCTGTGCACCAGTCCAGTAAGCCCTCTCCCTATGCTGATCATTATTTTGTAGAATCTCTGACATATGTTAGCACTTGGCTTTGTCTCTCCTTTTTATGGGTTGACAATAATAGCATATCTCCTGTATCACTGCCTCAAAATATACTTAAGTACTGAGTTGTTTTGTGAGTTTTCCTACAAAGAAAGCATATAAAAAGTTATCCATTAAAACAGTAAAATCATTGCTTGTAGAAGGTGAAGTTGGGAAGGAGATAAACTGGAATCAGTCAATCAAATAATAGAAGAGACTTGCAATGACCAGGGATGAAGATAAGCCATTAACTGAGGGGTCTAATTAACTTTCTTCACTTGAGGTTCATTTGGACAAAAGAAACTTGAAATGATCTGCTAGATATATGATGAGAACAAGGAACATGCATAAAATAGTAGAAAATGTATTTTATTCAATCATTATTGACTGAATGGTGTGAACCAAATTTCTTATGTTGAAACTCTAATATCTAATGTGACTAC
Source organism: Manis pentadactyla (assembly GCF_030020395.1). NCBI lineage: Eukaryota > Metazoa > Chordata > Mammalia > Pholidota > Manidae > Manis > Manis pentadactyla. The sequence goes on from NC_080034.1 coordinate 12,447,525, forward strand.
TTTTGGAAAGAAGGCCTTTAGAGAGATAAAGTTTAAGCAAAGTCATAAGAGTGGGACCTTAATCTAATACGACTGGTGTCCTTATGAAAAGAAGAAACACCAGTGGCACAGGAGTACAAAGGGAAAACCATGTGAGGACACAGCAGCGGGGGAGTGGCCATCTGCAAACCAAGGAGAGGGCACCCAGGGGAAACCTACTGATCTTGGGTTCACAGCACCTTGATCTTCTTCATGAACTTCCACATCCCAGAACTGTGAGAAAATAAGTTTCTGTTGTTTCAGCCTAGTCTAATATACCAACTAACTTTAAAATAATGCCACCTCTTTCATGACCTCTCAGACTTTCTGATTCACAACAATACAACAGGAATAATACTTTTTGAACTTGGCTGGCTTTCTCTTTCACATTTTGCATATAATATATTCTTCTTCCTTGTCAGTCGAGACATTTATTTCTCTTAAGGTCCAGTGAGGAGGGTATATTGGTGATAGATGTCAAGTTGGGAGTGTGATTGATTAGTTCCGATATAACTGTAATGCTAAGAGAAATAAAGATTCAATGTTCATCTTTTGTTGGCTAAAAGAGAATTACAACGTAGAAAGAATAATCTCTCTGAAAGTAAGTCTTGTTGACAGAAATGGATTCTCTAAATCACTATAGTTTCAACTTAATCCTTCCTAAGCTAGGTCTTCCTAATGAGATACAGCATTTTATTAACAAAGAAAATATTAAGATATTACATAGAAGGAATAACCTTCCCATATGCAGTTTCGGGGAACACTGGAAAGACAGTGGGAGTCAGAAGTGAAGCAAGAAGCTAGGGGGACACACATGCCTACAGACCCAGAGAGGGTCCCAAGGAACAAGTGAGAAAAATGGAGAAAAACAGATGAACTTTTGCCCAGATTCTCATTTGATTATCTGATAGGCACCTTTATGGAAGGCTGCCCCTTCGCTCTTGATTTGGACCAGCTACATCCAGTACAATATGCTGTGTGTGTGTGTGTGTGTATGTGTGTGTGTGTGTGTGTAAGAGAAACAGAGAGAGAGAAAGGAAGAGGAGAGAGAGAGAGAGAGAGAGAGAGAGAGAGAGAGAGAGAGAGAGAGAGAGAGAGAGAGAGAAGGCAGGGAGGTAGTACTCAGAAGGAGAGGTGGTCAGAAAGAGCTTTGATTTCATTTCCCTTCATTTACTAAATGGCATAAAAGACGTTCAAATCTCCTGCATGCTCAGAGGCACCATGTCGAGAAGGGTTTAGTAGCACAGGTCGCCGTGGTGGCAGTTAAGTGATCCTGCAGCCAGTGCCTCTTGACCTGACCACTCAAGCCCAAAATCCAAATAAAAGTTATAGTATGCATGTCAGGGTCAGTGAAAGCTGAGGAAGATCCTACATGTCCTAGAGGGTAATCAGTGGATCATAGAAGAGCTGACAGAAAGACAAATTTCAGAACATTGCTTGTACAGAATTCAGAATCAGACCGCAGAAGAATCCATTTACACAATTCTGTGTCCGACACCAGAAAAAAGCCCATGGATAGAATCCAAGAAAATTATACAAGAGTTACCAACCCAATAACCAGAACACTAAGGGTTGTGGGTCCACTGAACAGTCCCTCCTATTGGACCATTACATCCTGAGTATGTTAAAAAAAATACTGAGTTATCCAAGAGCCTGCTTACATTACTCACAGGGAAGTTTGTAGAGAGAGATTAAATTTGTTTGTTTGCATTTCTCGAGTATCTGTGTGGGATAGAAACTCTATTAAAAGGTCACATCAGTTAATAGAAATAAGAAGTTACAGTTACTTCACTAAACTGGCTAGGCTATATTTGATTTTCTTAGTTTAGTATAATATATTTCTCAGTTATTAAGTGGAAAACTGTAAAAAGACTTCCCAGAAGAGGGAGTATGAACTATGTAGAGAAAACATTTAATAGCCTAGAGTTGTTTTATTATTGTGAATATCATTGCATTATTATACTTATTTGGTTTTGGAGCTGTATGTGAGAACTCTTGGAGAAGTATCTGTTAAGTATGTAAATCCTATACAAAAGTACTCAGTTCTAAATTAGAAAATTAAATTTTATGATGGAAAACGTAATTGAATGGTTTGTTAAAAAAACCTCAAAATTGAGGCGGAACCAAGATGGCGGCATGAGTAGAGCAGCAGAAATCTCCTCCCAAAACCACATATATCCATGAAAATACAACAAAGATAACTCTTCCTAGAATAGAGACCAGAGGACACAGGACAATATCCAGACCACATCCACACCTGCAAGAACCCAGTGCCTCGTAAAGGGGGTAAGAGACAAGCCCCGCCCCGCGGGAGCCGAGCGCCCCTCCCCCCAGCTCCCGGCGGGAGAAGAGCAGGCAGAGCGGGAGGGAGACGGAGCCCAGGACTGCCGAACACCCAGCCCCAGCCATCCGGGCCAGAGCGCAGACACAGTATTGCCCAGGGGCCCTGGATGCTAGGGAAACAGGGCAGCAAGAATGGTGAGAGGGTGCCTGAGGCCGGCGCCTGAGGACAAAGAAAAGCGAGCATTTTTTTGTTGTTTCTTTGTTTGTTTTTAATTATTTAATTTCTTTTTGTTGTTGTTGTTGTTGTTGTTTTGTTTTGGCAAATGCTATTTGGAACTCTTAAAGGGGCAGGGCAGGACACTTAGTCCAGAGGTAGGGAATCCGGGATCTCTGGGCACCCTAATCCCCTGGGCTGCAGGGAGCACGGAGGCCCCTTACGGAGATAAATAGCCTCCAGGCCGCTCCCCCTTCAAAGCGACTCCACCATTTTGGAGGAGCTGCCCGAGCCAGGCCACGCCCACAGCAACAGCGGAGATTAACTCCATAGCAGCCGGGCAGGAAGCAGAAGCCCTGTCTGCGCGCAGCTGCGCAGCACAAGCCACTAGAGGCCGCTGTTCTCCCAGGAGAGGAGGGCCACAAACCAACAAGAAGGGAAGTTCTTCCAGCCGTCACTCGTCCCAGCTCTTCAAACTATTCCTATCACCATGAAAAGGCAAAGCTACAGGCAGACAAAGATCACAGAGACAACACCAGAGAAGGACACAGACCTAACCAGACTTCCTGACAAAGAATTCAAAATAAAAATCATAAACATGCTGACAGAGATGCAGAGAAATACACAAGAGAAATGGGATGAAGTCCGGAGGGAGATCACAGATGCCAGAAAGGAGATCGCAGAAATGAAACAAACTCTGGGAGGGTTTATAAGCAGAACGGATAGGATGCAAGAGGCCATTGATGGAATTGAAACCAGAGAACAGGAACGCATAGAAGCTGACATAGAGAGAGAGACAAAAGGATCTCCAGGAATGAAACAATATTAAGAGAACTGTGTGACCAATCCAAAAGGAACAATATCCGTATTATAGGGGTTCCAGAAGAAGAAGAGAGAGGAAAAGAGATGGAAAGTATCTTAGAAGAAATAATTGCTGAAAATTTCCCCAGACTAGGGGAGGAAATAATCGAACAGACCACGGAAATACACAGAACCCCCAACAGAAAGGATCCAAGGAGGATAACACCAAGACACATAATAATTAAAATGGCAAAGATCAAGGACAAGGAAAGAGTTTTAAAGGCAGCTAGAGAGAAAAAGGTCACCTATAAAGGAAAACCCATCAGGCTAACATCAGACTTCTCGACAGAAACCCTACAGGCCAGAAGAGAATGGCATGATATATTTAATGCAATGAAACAGAAGGGCCTTGAACAAAGGATACTGAATCCAGCACGACTATCATTCAAACATGATGATGGGATTAAACAATTCCCAGACAAACAAAAGCTGAGGGAATTTGCTTCCCACAAACCACTTCTGCAGAACATCTTACAGGGACTGCTCTAGATGGGAGCACTCCTAGAAAGAGCACAGCACAAAACACCCAACATATGAAGAATCGAGGAGGAGGAATAAGAAGGGAGAGAAGAAAAGAATCTCCAGACAGTCTATATAACAGCTCAATAAGCGAGGTAAGTTAGGCAGTAAGATACTAAAGAGGCTAACCTTGAACCTTTGGTAACCACGAATTTAAAGCCTGCAATGGCAATAAGTACATATCTTTCAATAGTCACCCTAAATGTTAATGGGCTGAATGCACCAATCAAAAGACACAGAGTAATAGAATGGATAAAAAAGCAAGACCCATCTATATGCTGCTTACAAGAAACTCACCTCAAACCCAAAGACAAGCACAGACTAAAAGTCAAGGGATGGAAAAACATATATCAGGAAAACAACAGCGAGAAGAAAGCAGGGGTTGCAGTACTAATATTAGACAAAATGGACTTCAAAACAAAGAATGTAATAAGAGATAAAGAAGGACACTACAAAATGATAAAGAGGTAGAACACATGGACCTAATAGACATCTATAGAACTCTACATCCAAAACCAATAGGATATACATTCTTCTCAAGTGCACATGGAACATTCTACAGAATAGATCACATACGAGCCCACAAAAAGAGCCTCAGTAAATTCCAAAATATTGAAATTCTACCAACCAATTTTTCAGACCACAAAGGTATAAAACTAGAAATAAATTGTACAAAGAAAACAAAAAGGCTCACAAACACATGGAGGCTTAACAACATGCTCCTAAATAATCAATGGATCAACGAACAAATTATAATAGAGATCAAGGAATATAAGGAAATAAATGACAACAACAACACAAAGCCCCAACTTCTGTGGGACGCAGCGAAAGCAGTCTTAAGAGGAAAGTATATAGCGATCCAGGCACACTTCAAGAAGCAAGAACAATCCCAAATGAATAGTCTAACATCACAATTACAGAATCTGGAAAAAGAAGAAGAAATGAGGCCTAAAGTCAGCAGAAGGAGGGACATAATAAAGACCAGAGAAGAAATAAACAAAATTGAGAAGAATAAAACAAAAGAAAAAATCAATGAAACCAAGAGCTGGTTTTTTGAGAAAGTAAACAAAATAGATAAGCTTCTAGCCAAACTTATTACAAGAAAAAGAGAATCAACACAAATCAACAGAATCACAAATGAGAATGGAAGAATCACGACAGACTCCACAGAAATACAAAGAATTATTAGAGACTACTATGAAAACCTATATGCCAACAAGCTGGAAAACCTAGAAGAAATGGACAGCTTCCTAGAAAAACACAACCTTCCAAGACTGAACAAGGAAGAAACATAAAAGTTAAACAAACTGATTATGAGCAAAGAAATTGAAATGGTAATCAAAAACTACCCAAGAACAAAACCCCTGGGCCGGACGGATTTACCTCGGAATTTTATCAGACACACAGAGAAGACATAATACCCATTCTCCTTAAAGTTTTCTAAAAAATAGAAGACGAGGGAATACTCCCAAACTCATTCTATGAAGTCAACATCACCCTAATACCAAAAGCAGGTAAAGACCCAACCAAAAAAGAAAACTACAGACCAATATCCCTGATGAATGTAGAAGCAAAAATACTCAATAAAATATTAGCAAACCAAATTCAAAAGTATATCAAAAGGATCATACACCATGACCACGTGGGATTCATCCCAGGGATGCAAGGATGGTACAACATTCGAAAATCCATCAACATCATCCACCACATCAACAAAAAGAAAGACAAAAACCACATGATAATCTCCATAGATGCTGAAAAAGCATTTGACAATATTCAACATCCATTCATGATAAAACTCTCAGCAAAATGGGAATAGAGGGCAAGTGCCTGAACATAATAAAGGCCATCTATGATAAACCCACAGCCAACATTATACTGAACAGAGTGAAGCTGAAAGCTTTTCCTCTGAGATCGGGAACTAAACAGGGATGCCCACTCTCTCCACTGTTATTTAACATAGCACTGGAGGTCCTAGCCACGGCAATCAGACAAAACAAAGAAATACAAGGAATCCAGTTTGGTAAAGAAGAAGTTAAACTGTCACTATTTGCAGATGACATGATATTGTACATAAAAACCCTAAAGACTCCACTCCAAAACTACTAGAACTGATATTGGAATACAGCAAAGTTGCAGGATACAAAATTAACACACAGAAATCTGTGGCTTTCCTATACAATAACAATGAACCAACAGAAAGAGAAATCAGGAAAACAACTCCATTCACAATTGCATCAAAAAAAATAAAATACCTAGGAATAAACCTAACCAAAGAAGTGAAAGACTTATACTCTGAAAACTACAAGTCACTCTTAAGAGAAATTAAAGGGGACACTAACAGATGGAAACTCATCCCATGCTCGTGGCTAGGAAGAATTAATATCGTCAAAATGGCCATCCTGCCCAAAGCAATATACAGATTTGATGCAATCCCTATGAAACTACCAGCAACATTCTTCAATGAACTGGAACAAATAATTCAAAAATTCATATGGAAACACCAAAGATCCAGAATAGCCAAGGCAATCCTGAGAAAGAAGAATAAAGTAGGGGGGATCTCACTCCCAAACTTCAAGCTCTACTACAAAGCCATAGTAATCAGGACAATTTGGTACTGGCACAAGAAAAGAGCCACAGACCAGTGGAGCAGATTAGAGACTCCAGACATTAACCCAAACATATATGGTCAATTAATACTTGATAAAGGAGCCATGGACATACAATGGTGAAATGACAGTCTCTTCAACAGAAGGTGCTGGCAAAACTGGATAGCTACATGTAGGAGAATGAAACTGGACCATTGTCTAACCCCATATACAAAAGTAAATTCAAAATGGATCAAAGCCCTGAATGTAAGTCATGAAACCATAAAACTCTTAGAAAAAATCACAGGCAAAAACCTTTTAGACATAAACATGAGTGACCTCTTCTTGAACATATCTCCCTGGGCAAGGAAAACAACAGAAAAAATGAACAAGTGGGACTATATTAAGCTGAAAAGCTTCTGTACAGCAAAAGACACCATCTATAGAACAAAAAGGAACCCTACAGTATGGGAGAATATATTTGAAAATGATAGATCTGATAAAGGCTTGACATACAAAATATATAAACAGCTCACCCACCTCAACAAACAAAAAACACACAATCCAATTAAAAAATGGGCAGAGGTACTGAACAGACAGTTCTCCAAAAATGAAATACAGATGGCCAACAGACACATGAAAAGATGCTCCACATCACTAGTTATCAGAGAAATGCAAATTAAAACTACAATGAGGTATCACCTCACACCAGTAAGGATGGCTGCCATCCAAGAGACAAACAACAACAAATGTTGGCGAGGCTGTGGAGAAAGGGGAACCCTCCTACACTGCTGGTGGGAATGTAAGTTAGTTCAACCATTGTGGAAAGCAGTATGGAGGTACATCAAAATGCTCAAAAGAGACTTACCATTTGACCCAGGAATTGCACTCCTAGGAATTTACCCTAAGAATGTAGCACTCAAGTTTGAAAAAAGCAGATGCACCCCTATGTTTGTCACAGCACTATTTACAATAGCCAAGAATCGGAAGCAACCAAAGTGTCCATCAGTAGATGAATGGATAAAGAAGATGTGTTTCATATACACAATGGAATATTACTCAGCCATAAGAAGAAAACAAATCCTACCTTTTGCAACAACATGGATGGAGCAAGAGGGTATTATGCTCAATGAAATAAGCCAAGGAGAAAGAGAAATACCAAATGATTTCACTCATCTGTGGAGTATAAGAACAAAGGAAAAACTGAAGGAACAAAACAGCAGCAGAATCACAGAAACCAAGAATGGACTAACAGGTCCCAAAGGGAAAGGGACTGGGGAGGATGGGTGGGTAGGGAGGGATAGGGTGGGTGGGAAGAAGAAAGGGGTTATTAGGATTAGCATGCATAATGGGGGGGTGGGAGAAAGGGGAGGGCTGTACAGCACAGAGAAGACAAGTAGTGATTCTACAGCATTTTGCTATGCTGATGGACAGTGAGTGTAATGGGGATTATAGGGGGGACCTGGTATAGGGGAGAGCCTAGTAAACAGAATATTCTTCATGTAATTGTAGGTTAATGATAACAAAAAAAAAAAAAAATGGAAAGGGGGATTACTCCCTGATAGAATAAAATTAACTGTAAATCAACGATTAATGCATGCTTTAAATATCCTTAATTTTGATCATTTAAAGGGTGTCAGATGATTAGCTAAGGAAGTACATTTTTCTGATAATATTCCTTTCTATTAAAAAAAAAAAGCAGTTCCTTTGTGGTGACCTCCAATAAGTTCTTCCCAATGGTATAAAGGGCAGATCAAAGTGTGGGTAAAGGGTCTGTTTGTGTTTATACAGAGGATCAAAGCCTAATTTGGCTATGCAGAAAACAGACTGAGGTACGATATGAAGAAGAACTTCCAACATACTCTGGAAGAGTCATTCCAGAAGATGATCATCAAAAAACTTCAACAAATATCCTGGCGCTGTTGCAGTTGTAGCTGCATTCATCCCACCGGTTCCTGGACTTGCTATTGGAATGAAGAAGGAGATATCTAAGCTGACCTGTGTATACAGTAAAACAACAAATTTGACTGGATCTATACTGTTGGAACTCAACCAAGAATTAGGAGAAGTGCAAGTTGCAGTGCTCCAAAATCTTGAGACTACAGACTATCTACTGTTAAAAGAACATATGGGATGTGAACAGTTCCCAGGAATGTGTTGTTTTAGTTTGTCTGATTTTTCTCAAACTATTCAAATTCAGTTAGACAATATCCATCATATCATTGATAAGTTTTCACAAATGCTTAGGGTGCCTAAATGGTTTTCTTGGTTTCACTGGATATGGCTGGTAATTGTAGGTCTGCTTTGGTTATGTAACTGTATTCCTATTATGTTAATGTGTGTGTGCAATTTAATTAATAGTTTAAAACCTATACATGCTTAAGTTACTCTACAAGAAGATATGTCAAAGAAATAATCTTCCCATGTTTTCTTCCTTCTGCTACTTCTATAGCTTTTCTTCTTCCTTCCTAATTACAACCCTTAAATAGAATTCATGCCTCAGATCGAATTTACCGAGTATCATAATTCTTCCAAGGTAAAGATACCTCAAGACAAATGCTGGGCAGAAAAGCCACAGGGCATAAATCTGCAAAGAAGTAAAAAGCTAACCTTTTCAAACAATATTGCTTCTCTCTCACTTACCAACTTTACATTTCCCTATATGGCCCCGGAAGATGACTGGTTAGCCAGAGACGGGTAAGATTCTTCAAGGGAGGAACAACTTAAGACAGGCACAGTCACAGGGGGGTCATCAGGTGAGAAATTGGGGATCAACAGAGGTGAGGCTTAGAACCTCACCCCCCCCCTGTTTTGAGAGAAATCTTCTGCATCTGTGGATGTTTTGTTGACCTTGTCTAGCTTGGATTAATACTTAGTCTCTAGGCACACACCTGATCATCTACATTTGCTCTCTTACAGCACTAAGCTATGTTTTCTACCTTTATCTTGCATCTACCTACCACTTCAGCATGAAAAATAATAATAATAATAAGGGAGAAATGTGGGATTCACATATATATCAAGTATAAAATCAAACAAATATTCATATTTGACCTAATTGTTTATAGTTCATGATGTGTGATCAAAACCGAAAGTTTCTGTGATGACTGCCCTTGTACTGTTCACCATGTAAGAACTTATTCACTATGTAAAAATTTGTTCACCATGTAAGAACTTGTTCATTATGCTTCAGAAGATCGGAGACTGATGAGAATTAGGCTTGGGGTGGATTAATGATTGTGCATTGAGTCCCCTATACAGAGTTTTATTGTTGTTAACAACCATTTGATCAATAAATATGAGAGATGCCCTCTCAAAAAAAAATACCTCAAAATTGTATGTTTATTGCTAAGAGAATTTTTTTAGGTGAGTTTAAACTGGGCCCTAAGCAAACATAGATATAGCCTTAGTTTTCCAGAGCTAAAAAAAAGTGGGAAAATAATTCATTTTATCCAAATAAAACAAACAAAAAAACTGTTGGAACTTACGCTGAAGAGAAATTTCAACTCTTAAAAATAACTTCTGAATTATCTTCCAATTATGCATCAAATAAACACAAATTGATGTTTACTTGTTCATTTCTTATTATATGGCTATTTTTTAAAGATTCTTAATTCAAAAGAGGAAGCACATAATATATTATGAAGCATGTCACTTAAGTTGAGTACTCTCTGGGGAAAGTAGAGAACACGATTATTCCAACAAGTAATTAATCAGACAAAAAACAACTGCTATTTCATTTTAAATGCTACACGAGTCAATTCACATTTTATTACTAAATTGAGGGAGCTTTGAATTTCTTGAATTTGATGACAACCTTGTTTCTATCATTGATGAAGAAAAGCTTTTAATGCTGTGGTTAGGAAATGTTAACATACTATAAAAAGTCTTACAAAATCAATATAATCAACTGAAATTTCCAACTCAATTGGGTAATGTCGTTTATTATGAAAAGAAGATTTTGTGATTAAAATAGAATCTCCCATCACCACTATGGAATTTCTCTTTGCTACGACCCACAGACTCATCATCTAGCATGGTACTCTGCCCAGTTCTGAGTCCTATTGAATAAAAATCACATAATAAACTTGTTTTTGAAATTAATCTATAGAAAACAAAAATGAAAACCATATTCAGTGATTGTGTGTATTCTACATAATACAATATCAACTTGATTGTATATGTCATAATAACCTCTTATAAAAACTGAAGCATAACCAAAGATAATCTGCCCTCAAATTATTTGGAAGATAAGTTACCCAGACTGGAGCACGGTGCTCCACTCAGCATGTCAGGCTACTTCGTTTGCTGACTTCCACATGAAAATATCCAGAACCCCTGCCAAATATATCAATGTAAAAATCTATATTTGTATGTTTAGGAACAACAAGCATTATTTTAAAACATACTTCAAAATTTGTAAAGGAGACTCTTTTCCTTGCTTATTAGTACTAACTGTAAATGCATCAGATGTAAAGCACACCATGATCCCTATTTGTGATTATGCAGCCTCAGATAGAATGATTTTATTTATGTTGTATTTTCACAGAGCTGACATTAAACAAAGTGAGTTTATCTTTTGTGTGCAAATCTTAAGTTTAATCAGGAAATGCTCATCAGTCTTATCCTTAAAATATTAAGTGGCCCCGTAGGACTGTGACTTGTAAAAAAAGCCAGCAGCCACGAGGGGCACAGCTCAGTCGTGGCAGCAAGGAAATGAACGAAACAGCATATTTTCATACCGTGTGGTGCCTGATGAAATGCTAAAGGAATAATAAAGGTACTCTGTGCTCTCACATTTCCTTCCTTCACTGCCCTTCTTATATCAATGCTCCGTAATTTAACTATCATCTTCACCCTCGTCCCTATTTAAAAGTTTAGTGTTGCTAAATTTTAGTTTGGAGTTCATTGGGTTTCAGTAACCTAAAGTGGGGTTAACTTATAATTATAGCAGCTACCACAAGAGCTGAGTTAAAACATACCTTTTCTGATAAAGTCTATTATTTTTATATGTCTAGACTAAGGGTCTAGAGGTTGGTGTCTTTATTAAGAAGAGATATTTGTGGTATTACAAAGTCAAGTTTCAATAGATGTCAAATGCTCAATTTAACAGGACAGTTGGCAAGGTATCAAAATTTGTCTGGTCACCTTGAATAGACAAATTTTCCCAAACACATCCTAGAAAATCTGTAATACACAACACATATGGAAGGAACTTAATTTTTAGTTTTTTTTAAATTGTGAAAAAATAAATAGCAAAATTTGTACATTCAGAGCATTTGTTTCACTTCTTTTTCTGTCCAGATTCATAGGAATTAACAGGAAAACAGCTCAGATTAGCAACAGGATTCTTTCTTGCATGTAAAGCTTATGAGCACCATCCGAGATTCAGGACGAGCAGAGGCTCGCTTCTCTAGGGGCTCGCGTGCCCGCTGAAGTAGCTGTTCTCTTCTGGGCTCCAGCAGTGGCCTCAGGGCTGGCCCTGGACACGGCCTGAGGAGGCAGATCCACGTGCCAGCCATCGGAGCCTCTCCTGAGCTTGCTGCAAAACCTCTCTACGACTGCTAGGCTGTAAGCCCAGATGCTGCTCCACCCTACGGATCTAATTAGGCAACCTTTATATATATTTATATAGTCAATTCAACTATAATTCTAGCTAATTGGCTCTGGCTATCTAAAAGATACATGAAGCAAGGCTTCATTTCAGTGAGTTCTCCAACTCCATGAAATCTCTTCTTTACACAACTCATAGTTTTATGCTTTTGATGTGAGCATAGGGTAAAACTAAGGCCTCTGGGACATGAGTTAGAGGAGGTCCTTGTAAGGACTTAGATGAATAATGCAAATCACCTGTAATGAAGCAGCTACCCAGTATTTCCTGGCCTCACCGGCTCAAATGATGTTGAACTGCATTAATTGATTGATGGAAGGTTGTGAGTAGCAAAGTCAAATCATACATAAGAAGCAATAGCTGAATTAACTCTGACATAAGTCTACCAAGGACATGTCTACAAAAGCACGTAGGCAATGTTTTCTTCTTTGCAGGACAAAAAGGAATCGTGAACTAATATATAATGTATCCAGATACCGATGTATTGTACTATAATTCCAGGAGAGCCTATTGAGGAGCATGGTCACGCATTAAACTACATGATAAATAAGGATGGAGAACTTTGGTACAGAAATACAAGCCCTATTTATAAACCCTCCAATCATTATAAACATGAGGCTGCTATTTACCTTCAATCCTTCTATCTGTAATTTTTTCCAATGAAATTACATGGCAGATTTCATTTAGAAAATACATAGAGGGTATTGATATGATGGTTTCAGTTTTCTCTCGGTATTTAAGGTACTGCATACAGCGGCTTAAAAACATCATGTATCTAGCTCACAAATCTGCATTTCGGGCAGGGTTCACTGGGTGTCAACAGTAGCAGCTTGCCTGGGGCTGGAGGATCCCTTCCCAAGAGAGCCTGTGTACGTGCCCGGCAAGGGTGTGCTGGCTCTCAGCTGGGAGCTCAGTACGTGCTGTGGATCTGGAGGCCTTAGTTGTCCTCCTACCGTGAGGGCTGGGCCTTAAATGCTAGCGTCCCAAGAGGTAAAAGGTGTAAGCTCCTGCTCCACTAAGGTCTAGGTCTGAGACTAGCAGAGCCTCAGTTCTGCCATATTTAATGGATTCAAACAGTTCCATAACTTGATGAAAGAAAACATGACCTAGTCAGCATCCAGAGGGAGGCTTTCACCTACCTCATGATCAGTCTACCTCAAACACTAAATTGATGCTACAGCTCATCTGTTCTAGCTGACTTTTCTTATAGATATCTAAACCGAAGATCAGAGATTACAAGTGGTCTTATGGAAGTTTCACTATGATTAAGCATGGGAAAATACAAACATATCACATTTATTGACAATTTTCTACTGAACAGATGCCATGGAGTGATTTTGTATGAATTATCTTGGTGAATCCTCATAGCAATTCTGTAGGACATATATGCATTCAAAAATAAACAAAACTGAGGCAAAGAAAGATTAAATAACTTTTCCAAGGTCACACAGCTAATGAATGGAAAAGGCAGAAATGAAACCCAGACTTGCACGCTATCAACTATGATACTCTGCGGCATATGGACTGGTATTTTGAACAACTAATTTCAATTCCATTGCTAACCTTCTCTGTACCTCATTACCATTACCTAGTCCCCTAACATACCCAGAACATTTTAATAAGTTAACATAACCTTATCAGAAGATCCCAACTAGTTCAGTTCTGCTTTCTTTGTGACAATCCACCTTCTCTAAAGATATTTTTTAAATTGTGCTTGTAATTTTGATATGCTTTTACCAGCGTAATAAGAGTTACACTGAATACACTTTTCTCCAACTAAAATTTCCTCAATAAGGACACAGTTCCAACTTTTACACTCAGTCAGATAGTATTTATATACAGATGTTACAGACAAAGTGCAAGGCACTCACAACCCCTTAAAGTGAACTTCAGCTGCACTTTATTATGAGGAAACTGAGATAAGTATGTGACATTACTAAGAGGGGAGCTGAGGGCTTCTAATTCTAACTTCAGGTTATTTCCATTACTCTGCATTTTTACAAGGTGTCAACAGCTTGTAAGTATATACCAAAATGAATGCAAGTTTTGCCTTAAATCTTAGGAATATTATTTGAAATTAAATTATATATTGAAGTTAAATTAAATAATATATAAATGGATTATATTAATATTAATGTTATAGAGCATATCAATTATATATGAGTATATTTATATATAAAATATTTGTGGGTGAGACTCAGGGTATGGTCCATCCTAAGGTAAAAATTCTCTCCACCTGTGGACCTATGATACCATGAAACAGATGACCTGACTCTAAATCACAAAAGTGGAACAGGTCTAGAATAGGCATTTCCTTTCCAAAATGAAAAGTTTGAAAGGAAAAAGGGATAATGGATCTCAGACAACTCCAAAACCCAGCAGGAAAAATTTGCTAGATTTTAAGGTCTGAGGAAAATCCTCTGTGGCTTGATGGTATGTCCTCTGGGCCCAGCAGTGCAACAGCCTCACCCTCTCAGTCCAGGGAGTTACCATCAGCTCTGTCCTCTGTATCTGTGTATCTGCCTTCTAAATTCAATCTTCTTTTATTACATCCTATCTCTAGCCCTTTCTGTCCAAGCTGGCAATGTTTAAAATTCTCAAAAACCCTGTCAGTCCTTTGTGTAATTCATGGCAGCCCATGCCATTAGACAAGATGGTCCCCCAAAGATCTCTGAATAACTGCTTCTCTGTCCCTGGCTTCTGCTGAGATGATTGATTCTGTCCATGAGTCGCTCATCTATTATCTTTAACAAAAGATTTCCCTGCCACACCCTCAGTCCTGCTTCCAGACCACACTCTCTGTATTTTTGAAATCATCAGGTGCTGGTTTCTTCTTGCTGAAGAACTCATTCCTGTACGTGTTATTCCTCTTGCATTTTACTCTAAGCAGCAAAGAGAAATCAGGTTGCACCTTCTACATTTTGCCTGGAATTTTTCTCTGCCAACATTCTGTTCGTTATATGTGTATTCTCTAACACAGTAAAATATTCTCTACTGCTTCTCCCTATTCTTTTCAAGGTCTCACTAGAACTTCTTTCAACAACTATATATCTACCAAGTCTCTGAAAGTAATGTTTTATTTTTTTAACATTTGTTAGACTCTGATAATAACTGACATAACACAATGACTCATGGGCAGAGTAAAGGCAGAACTCTTTACTACTTACAGCTCTAGGTAGGAAGGATGCCACATAGAGGACTGCACCAGGAAAGAATGATAGCAAGCTGGAATTATAGGCTCCTTACCTATGGCCAATGGGGTGCATTTAGCTAAATTTCACAGGATTCTTGGGGATTCGGTATTTTTAATGATTCTGTGGGCCAGGGAACTAGGAGTTTCTCTAGATGTCTGGCATCAAGGCCTCTAGCAATTGAATTCTGTGTTTCAACCCAGGAGTGTTAGAGCCTGATAAGACAAACAGTTGAGGTGTGAATTTAGCAGATTAAAGAAGGGAATTGAGAATTTTTTAACCATAGAGTCAAGAAAGTATGTGTAAAATAGACAATCTATACTTTTTCTATCAAGGGACTTAAAATTCTTATAGCTTTTATCCATTACCCAATTCTAAAGCCACTTTGACATTTTTAGTTATCCGTTACAACAGTACCCCCACTTCCCTGTATCAAAATCTTTATTAGTTTCCAAGAAATGTTGTAACAAAGTACCGCAAACTAGGTAGCTTAAACAACAGAAAATTATTTTCTCATAGTTCTTGAGGCTAGAAGCCCAAATCAGGTTTCCTCCAGCGCCATGTTCTTTCTAAAGGAACAGAGGAAGAATCCATCCTGTGCTATCCTCTTAGCTACTGTTGTTTGCTGGCAATCCTTGGCGAATGGCTGTACTATTTCAATCTCTGTCTACATCTTCACCAGATATCCGTCATGGCTGTGTCTACGGCCTCTTATTTCAACAGCAGTCATTTCATTACAGCCCATTATAATGCTCTCATCTTAAGTTGATTGTATTCCCTATTTCCAAATAAAGTCACATCCTGATTTGGGGTAAGGGCATGAATTTGGAGGGGATATCATCCAATGCAATATGTATGTGTGCGTATATATATATATAGTTATTTCTCCATGGAAATATTTTGTCATGCAGATACTGTCAAGAATGTAATTAGACTGAAATGTCTTAAGGGTTTCATGTGTTTTTGAATAGCTTATGTCTACAAACATGTATTCTTCTTTCATTAAATCATACAGAAACTCTCACTTCAGCAGTTTTAAGGAAAATGTTCTTTTATGTAATTAAGAATCTATTATACCAAAGATAGAACCAAAAACCTCAGAGAATTTTAAAGATATTTTATAACTTAGAGGTTAAAAATTCAATCTGGAGAATCTAGGACCTGGTTTTAACTCCTGTGTCTTTTACTTACCAGCAATGTGCTCTTAGATAAGTTAACTCTATTATAGTTCCATCTTAGTTACATCATTGTTTGAAAGGAAAAAGGATATGTCGTCTGATAAATGTAGTCACCCAATACATTTTAGCTGCTATTTGTCAACCATTAAATATTTTTACTTAGTGTTTGGGAAGACATATTTATGATGATCCTTAATTCATTTGGCATTTTATTATTTTTTACATATGTGCCTATGTTAGATAATATTTATGTACCTCTTTACTGCACTTGAATCCTCAGTGATCATAACTTTAATATCATTACAAATTCTAAGAGAATATATATTGGTCCCTATAATGCACAAAGACATAAACTCAAGCTTTAGAATATATAAAGTTAACTCCTGGAGGGCTTACATTTCTGGATAGGATATAGCATATCATGACACTCCAATGCTCCCACTGCAACAACTAATGAAAAACAGATGAATTATAATAATCATACTCTAGAAAATATCAGATTAATGTGGTAGAAATAAGAATTATATGAGCTAAAATGTAATATAGAGAAAAATCCTTCCTAGGTGAGTTGATCTTTAGCCATTCTTCCCTGGGAAGATTTATGTATTCTGGATACCCAGAATTTGACTCTCCTGGAGGAAAAGAGAAACTAGCAGAGCTTCTGATGTTTTTCTAGGAAGTCATGAGGTATTAATGTTCAGAGGAGCACAAATAAGTGCACAGCTAATTATCACCACAGGGCACTTACTGAGTTCATGGCTTGGGAGGTTGGAGACCTGGGATACAATTTCTAAAAGTCAGAGTAAAATCTTCTGTAGACTCCTGTTTCTTGGGAGACAAAAATTATTCTATAAGAATGGTGCTTGGAACAAACACAGTATTGTTCACAAGAACCCAGTATTCAGGTGAGATATTTTTGCACTTGGGCAAACCACAGAAATGAGAAAAAACACATAGAAGAAGATAAAAAGGAAAAATAGATAATGTTATCACACCTCCCCTAATCCTGGGAAGCCCAGCACAGACACTGTTCCATGGAAGGAAAATGAAGTGTGTGACCTGCATCACTGCAGTCCCAACATCTGGTTGACCCAATGACTCAGGTGGCTGCCTGGTGCCCCCTGCAAACCAGGCCCGCAGCTCACCCTGGCAGCCACTGGCTCCATGGCCCCAGGCAGCACCCAAGGTGGCTTCACTGGCTGCAGGCTCCAGCCCACTCCATCATCAGCTGCCCTGGCCACAGCTCTTCTATGACACTAGGCTCCCAGTTAGTGTTTCTATACAATAACAACAAAGTATAAGAAAGAGAAATAAAGAAAACAATTCCATTTACAAAAGAATCAAAAAAAATAAACTATTTAGGAATAAATTTAACCAAAGAGGTGAAAGATCTGTGGTTTGAAAATTATAAGACATTGATGAAAGAAATTGACACAAAAGAATGAAAAGATCTCCTGTGCTCTCATGGATTAGGAGAACTCATGTGGTTACAATGTCCATACTACCCAAAGGGATCTACAGTTTCAGTGCAATCCCCATCAAAATTCTAATGGCATTTTTCACAGAAATAGAAAAAATCCTGCAATTCATATGAAACCACCAAGACCCCAAATAGCCAAGGCACCCTGAGAAAAAACAAAGTTGGGGGCATCACACTTCCTGATTTCAAACTTTATTACAAAACTGTAGTGACCAAACAGTATTGTTCTGGCATAAAATAAAGACACAGAGACCAAAGGAACAGAATGAATAGCCCAAGAAAAAACTCATGCAGATACAGTAAACAAGTACATGAAAAAGTAGCCAAGGATAGTTAGAGAGGAAAGGACAGTGTCTTTGATAAATGGTGTTTAGAAAATGGAATAATCATGTGCAGAATGAAATTGGACCCCTATCTTATACCACTCACTCAAAATGAATTAAATACTTAAATGTAAGACCCAGAACTATAAAACTACTAGAAGAAAACAGGATGGAAAAAGTTCCTTGACATAGACATTGGTAACCATTTTCTGCACAAGATAAGCAACAAATGTTTAAGCAACAAAAGTAAGAGCAAAACAAAACAAAAACTAAAAAAAAAAAAAAATGGGACTAAGTTAAACTCAAAGTTAGGCACAGTGAAAGAACCAATAAGCTGTAAAGGCAACTGATGGAACTGGACAACATATAAGGAACTCATATCACTCAATAGCAAAAAAGAAAAAGTCCAATTAAAAAATGGGCAAAGAACTTGAGTAGACATTTTCCAAAGAAGACACATAAATGGCCAACACATGCATGAAAAGATGCTCAATATCACTAATCATCTGGAAAATGCACATCAAAACCACAGTGAGATATCACCTCACTCCTGTTAGAATGGCTATTATCAAAAAGACAAGAGACAACAAGGGTCAGCAAAGATGTAGAGAATTTGGAACCTTGATGCGCTGTTGGTGGGAATGTAAACTGGTATGGCTACTGTGGAAAAAAATATGGAGTTTCCTCAAAAAATTAAAACTAGAACTACCATATGGTCCAGCAATTCCATTTCTGGATATATATTTGAAAGGAATGAAATTACTATCAGGAAGAGGTCTCTGTACCTTCTATGTTCATTGTAGCATTATTTAAAATAGCCAGGACATGAAAAATAAAATAAACAAACATCCATGGATGGATGGAAGGATAAAGAAATGTATATAAATAATGCAATATTGTTCAGCCATAAAAGAGAAAATCCTGCCTTTTGTTGATAGTTGTTGAGATAGATCTTAAATATTATAATGACAGACACACACACAAAAATCTATGTGAGAAGATGGAGATATTAACCAACCTTACTGTGGTAATCATTTCTCAATATATACAGGTATCAAAAGATGTTGTATACCTTAAACTTACATATATTATATTTAATAGTATCTCAATGAAGCTGGAAAATAGAAAATCACTGAGTTATACACTTAACTGTATGCATAATTGGTTCTATAATAAGGTAAATATAAGCCGCTTATTGCATGGCAGTTCTTACATATACAGTATTGTAGTAACCATAACCTTTTGTTTTAATTTACTAGAGCCCTTTCAGGAAGAATAGAGCTGTACCACATGTGAGCTCGCCTGTGGTGGGAAGATACGGCTACTTGAATGTGCTAACATTTCCCGGATAAATCTAATTGACCCTTGAAGAGTCTTGGTGCTCTTATTGTTTCTTATGAGCTATTTACTTATATATATTTTTAGTACTGTAAAATGTACCATTGCTTCATTTTTTCATTTTTTTATGCTTGGAAGGAAAGCATTAGTGCCAGAAACAAAGATTATTTGGTAAAGATTTGGTGTTATCAAGGTATGACTAGAAAGAAAATAAAAGAGCTATAAACGATGTTAAAGAGCTAAAAGATGTTAGGAAGTAAGATTTCTTCTTCCGGAGACATGAGGAGACAATTTTTATCGATCCTTAAAATACAAACTGAAGGACTTTTGGTATTAATTTCAGACTTGTGAATTAAAAGAGTGGCCAGCAAACTACAGATTGAGGACTAAATCCAGCAATACCCATTTATATAAGTAAAGATTTACTGGAATCCAGCCACACTCACGCCTTTATATTTTGTCCCTGGCTGTTTTTGTGCTCCAAAGAGCTGAGTAGTTACAACAAAGACTGTATAGCACACAAAGCCTAAAATACTTCTATCTGACCCTTTACATCAAGCATACTTTTTCTCTAATACAATTACTTGTAGTTTGCACTATTTTATGTTCAGTTTTAAAACATGTTTCTTCATATTGTAATGTAAAGTTATTTCTACATAAAATGGAAAATAGAGGAGAAGGTAGGTACATTTCTAAGGGACACCATTAAGATTTTTATTTGCTATGCTTTTGTGGGTCATCTTTCTTTACAAAAATTTTCTTTTTTATATATTTTTAAAGAACTCAGTGAGGGCAAATACTGTTTGATAAAAACAAAAGCAAATGTATAAAATGTGTCATATATAACATGCAATGGTACATAGAAGATTAAATTATTTTCATTTCAGATAAGACAAGTATGCTTAAATTGTGGACTTACTGCAGTTAAATGTAGACAATTGTTATTGAACTGTTACTAGGATTATCTTTGCCATGAACCTATCTACCCAGTACCCCTGCCCATATGTTAAGTATTATTCATAATCCAGAAGTCCAAGTCATGACCTTTATTTTGTTTGTGAAGAAAATGTTAGAAAGTGATATGTTTTTGTTTTTGCCATGATTCTTATTAGGCATTTCAAAATGAGATTAAGAGTATACTAGTAATAAAGAAATATGAAAATATATTTTGTTACAAGTAGCATCAGTGTTTTGGGTATAATAAATAGGCACTGACCTGAACCACTTTTTATACAGTAATAAACCATTATCTTGGCATGTACTATAGCATAAAGGAAGTGTGAGTGCATATTTAGCATCAATATTTCTTATTTCTCTTCTCTCGGTGCCAATCTATACACTGAATAATTCAGTTTGTTAGTCCGATCAACAATGGTTTAAAAAAACAGTGGCTCAAGCTGTGTGTGTACATGTGCATACAAATATCTTGCTTGAATGACTATCTGATGGATAAATTGGCTCTCTAGACTTATTCTTTATATTACTTTTCCAATACATCATCCTCTTTATAATACTAGAGAATGAGTGTTGAAAACATAAGCACATAATCAAATAGTGTTTTTTTCCCCAGAACTAAAAGGCTTTGTTTTTTGCAAGGCCATTTCTTACTAATAAACATCCATATTCTATCACAATAATACTCCTGAGAATTATTTTGAGACTAGAATAAAGCTTATATTGCTATAAAAAGTGAAAAGAAGAGATAACACCTTTAGAAGTCTTAAAATATATGCTGAAACTTCAGGGTGAACAAGATTAAATAGCTGTCCATTGAGTCTATCTTTAACCCTCCCTAGGAAATAGGAGGGTTCCCTTCTCCTATATTCATTGGTAAATGGGTATATGACTTGAGGAGACCAGATCTTCTTGTAGAAAAGTATCAATCCTCCAACTAAGGATTGATACAGATTATTCATATATTCTGGAGGATGTTTTTAATTTCAGTTCCTGCTTACCTAAGAAAAATATACTAGTGTTTTGCTAATGACCACTATGTTTAATTTTGTGAAGCTCTGTTAACAGGAAAGAAAAAGAGAAAGTCTCAGGATTCTACCTGGTCCAGGAATAAATGCCTCTCTGCTGATTATATTTATTTCTACATGAGATTTCACCATGATCCACAGAAGGCCAAAAATTCTAGAGGAATCTCAATTTATATGAAAATACTTTCAAATACATGTTGAAAGAAAAATATTGAATGAGATTATCCCAACTAGATTAGGTTACATGTCTATATTTTACATCATGTGTTTCATACTAAATTTTGCTCCTTATACTATTATACTGTTCATGGCTATCATCCTGGATTCATCATAAACTAGTTCCACTTGTTCATTTTTGCTTCTGTTTCCCTTGCCTGGGGAGATATGTTCATGAAGAAGTCACTCATGTTTATGTCCAAGAGATTTTTGCCTATGTTTTCTTCTAAGAGTTTTATGGTTTCATGACTTACATTCAGGTCTTTGATCAATTTTGAATTTACTTTTGTGTATGGGGTTAGACAGTGATTCAGTTTCATTCTATTACATGTAGCTGTCCAGTTTTGCCAGCACCATCTGTTGAAGAGACTGTCATTTCCCCATTGTATGTCCATGGCCCCTTTATCGAATATTAGTTGACCACATATGTTTGGGTTAATGCTTGGAGTCTCTATTCTGTTCCATTGGTCTGTGGCTCTGTTCTTGTGCCATTACCAAATTGTCTTGATTACTGTGGCTTTGTAGTGGAGCTTGAAGTTGGGGAGCGAGATTCCCCCCAACCTTATTCTTCCTTCTCAGGATTGCTTTGGCTATTCGGGGTCTTTGGTGTTTCCATATGAATTTTTGAACTATTTTTTCAAGTTCATTGAAGAATTGTTGATAATTCGATAAGGATAATGCAGAGTTTTATTTAATTTTGGCATCATTAATCTACAATTATGTGAGGAACATTATGTTTACTAGACTCCCCCCATCATCAAGTTCCCCCTACAAACCCCATTACAGTCACTGTCCATCAGCATAGTAAGATGCTGTAGAATCGCTACTTGTCTTCTCTGTGTTGCACAGCCCTCCCTGTGCCCCCCCCAATTATACCTGCTAATTGTAATGCCCCTTTCTTCCCCCTTATCCCTCCCTTCCCACCCATCCTCCCCAGTCCCTTTCCCTTTAGTAACTGTTACTCCATTCTTGGGTTCTGTGATTCTGCTGCTGTTTTGTGCCTTCAGTTTTTTCTTTGTTCTTATACTCCACATATGAGTGAAATCATTCGGTGCTTGTTTTTCTCCACCTGGCTTAAATAATGCAAACTTTTTGTCCACCAGACAGACAACATTTTGTAAGTTCTTTATTTGAGAATGAAGGGTCTATTCCGTGTATGTAATGTTGACTGAAAGGAAGAAAATGTCTAACAGTTATGGTGATGTAGTGAGCGTGATATAAGATATGGATTCCAGTTTAATATGCATGAGCTTATTACTCACATAACCTTTCACATTTTATGTCAAAGTAATTAAGAGGAAATAATTATATATTTATATAGGGCTGCTCCATCATACAAAGTAAAAATAGTGAATCTGAATCTCCCTCAGCCCTTAAAGCTGACCATCCCTACTTTCTTTGTAGAAGTGACAATTTATATGATTTAAAGAAAGCATCTATTCAAAAAATAGTACCAAATATTATGCCTCATTAGGTAAATACATTTCTATAAGAAATGTTTAAATGATTATTGTAATTTTTATCTTATTTATTTTCTTGTGAATAGTTTTAACTTTTACTATTGTTAACAATATTTTTAAATGTTTAAATCCTGGGCTATATATAATACATAAGTGGAGAGGTGGAGCCAAGATGGCGGCGTGAGTAGAGCAGCGGAAATCTCCTCCCAAAACCACATATATCTATGAAAATATAACAAAGACAACCCTTCCTAGAATAAAGACCAGAGGACACAGGACAATATCCAGACCACATCCGCACCTGAGAGAACCCAGCGCCTCGCGAAGGGGGTAAGATACAAGCCCCGGCCCCGCGGGAGCCGAGCGCCCCTCCCCCCAGCTCCTGGCGGGAGAAGAGCAGGCAGAGCGGGAGGGAGACGGAGCCCAGGACTGCCGAACACCCAGCCCCCGCCATCCTGGCCAGAGCGCAGACACAGTGCGTGCGTGGGGCCCTGGATACTAGGGAAACAGGGCAGCAATAACAGTGAGCGGGCACCAGAGGCCTGGCGCCGGAGGACATAAGAAAAGCGAGCGGCCATTTTTTTTTTTTTGCTGTTTTGTTTTGGCAAGCGCTTTTTGGAAGTCCTAAAGGGATAGGGAACCCAATACTAGGGAAACAGGGCAGCAAGACCAGCGAGTGAATATCGGAGGCTGGTGCCGGAGAACAAAAAAAAAGTGAGCGGCCAATTTTTTTTGTTTGTTTGTTTGTTTTTTTGCTGTTTTGTTTTGGCGAGCGCTTTTTGGAAGTCTTAAAGGGATAGGGACCCCAATACTAGGGAAACAGGGCAGCAAGACCAGTGAGCAGATGCCTGAGGCCAGCACCGGAAAATAAAGAAAAACGAGCGGCCATTTTTTTTTTTTATTTCTTTATTTTTTTAATTAAAAATTTTTTTGTCTGTGTGGTCATTGTTTTGTTTTGGCGGGTGCTTTTTGGAAGTCTTAAAGGGGCAGGGAGGGACACTTAATCCAGAGGTAGGGAATCCAGGGATCTCTGGGCACCCTAATCCCCTGGGCTGCAAGGGGCAGGGAGGCCCCTTACGGAGATAAAAAGCCTCCTGGCTGCTCGCCCTCCAACGCGACTCCACCATTTTGGAGTAGCTGCCCGAGCCAGGCCACGCCCACAGCAACAGCGGAGATTAACTCCATAGCAGCCGGGCAGGAAGCAGAAACCCTGTCTGCGCGCAGCTGCGCAAGCACAAGCCACTAGAGGTCGCTGTTCTCCCAGGAGAGGAGGGCCACAAACCAACAAGAAGGGAAGTTCTTCCAGCCGTCACTCGTCCCAGCTCTGCAAACTATTCCTATCACCATGGAAAGGCAAAGCTACAGGCAAAGATATCACAGAGACAACACCAGAGAAGGAGACAGACCTAATCAGTCTTCCTGACAAAGAATTCAAAATAAAAATCATAAACATGCTGACAGAGATGCAGAGAAATACGCAAGAGATATGGGATGAAGTCCGGAGGGAGATCACAGATGCCAGAAAGAAGATCGCAGAAATGAAACAAACTCTGGAAAGGTTTATAAGCAGAATGGATAGGATGAAAGAGGCCATTGAAGGACTAGAAACCAGAGAACAGGAACGCATAGAAGCTGACATAGAGAGAGATAAAAGGATCTCCAGGAATGAAACAATGTTAAGAGAACTGTGTGACCAAACCAAAAGGAACAATATCTGTATTATAGGGGTACCAGAAGAAGAAGAGAGAGGAAAAGAGATGGAAAGTATCTTAGAAGAAATAATTGCTGAAAACTTCCCCAAACTGGGGGAGGAAATAATCGAACAGACCATGGAAATACACAGAACCCCCAACAGAAAGGACCAAGGAGGACAACACCAAGACACATAATAAATAAAATGGCAAAGATCAAGGACAAGGAAAGAGTTATAAAGGCAGCTAGAGAGAAAAAGGTCACCTATAAAGGATAACCCATCAGGCTAACATCAGACTTCTCAACAGAAACCCAACAGGCCAGAAGAGAATGGCATGATATACTTAATGCAATGAAACAGAAGGGCCTCGAACCAAGACTACTGTATCTAGCATGACTATCATTTAAATATGATGGTGGGAATAAACAATTCCCAGACAAACAAAAGCTGAGGGAATTTGCTTCCCACAAACCACCTCTACAGGACATCTTACAGGGACTGCTCTATATGGGAGCACTCCTAGAAAGGACACAGAACAAAACCACCAACATATGAAGAATGGAGGAGGAGGAATAAGAAGGGAGAGAAGAAAAGAATCTCCAGACAGTGTATATAACAGCTCAATAAGTGAGCTAAGTTAGGCAGTAAGATACTAAAGAGGCTAACCTTGAACCTTTGGTAACCACGAATTTAAAGCCTGCAATGGCAATAAGTACATACCTTTCAACAGTCACCCTAAATGTTAATGGGCTGAATGCACCAATCAAAAGACACAGAGTAATAGAATGGATAAAAAAGCAAGATCCATCTATATGCTGCTTACAAGAAACTCACCTCAAACCCAAAGATATGTACAGACTAAAAGTCAAGGGATGGAAAAACATATTTAAAGCAAACAACAGTGAGAAGAAAGCAGGGGTTGCAGTACTAATATCAGACAAAATAGACTTCAAAACAAAGAAAGTAACAAGAGATAAAGAAGGACACTACATAATGATAAAGGGCTCAGTCCATCAAGAGGATATAACCATTCTAAATATATATGCACCCAACACAGGAGCACCAGCATATGTGAAACAAATACTAACAGAACTAAAGGGGGATATAGACTGCAATGCATTCATTCTAGGACACTTCAACACACCACTTATCCCAAAGGATAGATCCACAGGGCAGAAAATAAGTAAGGACACGGAAGCACTGAAAAACACAGTAGAGCAGATGGACCTAATAGACATCTATAGAACTCTACATCCAAAAGCAGCAGGATATACATTCTTCTCAAGTGCACATGGAACATTCTCCAGAATAGACCACATACTAGGCCACAAAAAGAGCCTCAGAAAATTCCAAAAGATTGAAATCCTACCAACCAACTTTTCAGACCACAAAGGCATAAAACTAGAAATAAACTGTACAAAGAAAGCAAAGAGGCTCACAAACACATGGAGGCTTAACAACACGCTCCTAAACAATCAATGGATCAATGACCAAATCAAAATGGAGATCCAGCAATATATGGAAACAAATGACAACAACAACACTAAGCCCCAACTTCTGTGGGACACAGCAAAAGCAGTCTTAAGAGGAAAGTATATAGCAATCCAAGCATATTTAAAAAAGGAAGAGCAATCGCAAATGAATGGTCTAATGTCACAATTATCGAAATTGGAAAAAGAAGAACAGATGAGGCCTAAGGTCAGCAGAAGGAGGGACATAATAAAGATCAGAGAAGAAATAAAAAAAATTGAGAAGAATAAAACAATAGCAAAAATCAATGAAACCAAGAGCTGGTTCTTCGAGAAAATAAACAAAATAGATAAGCCTCTAGCCAGACTTATTAAGAGGAAAAGAGAGTCAACACAAATCAACAGTATCAGAAACGAGAAAGGAAAAATCACGATGGACCCCGCAGAAATACAAAGAATTATTAGAGACTACTATGAAAACCTATATGCTAACAAGCTGGGAAACCTAGGAGAAATGGACAACTTCCTAGAAAAATACAACCTTCCAAGACTGACCCAGAAAGAAACAAAAAATCTAAACAGACCAATTACCAGCAACGAAATTGAAGCGGTAATAAAAAAAACTACCAAAGAACAAAACCCCTGGGCCAGATGGATTTACCTCAGAATTTTATCAGACATACAGGGAAGACATAATACCCATTCTCCTCAAAGTTTTCCCAGAAATAGAAGAGGAGGGGATACTCCCGAACTCATTCTATGAAGCTAACATCACCCTAATACCAAAACCAGGCAAAGACACCACCAAAAAAGAAAACTACAGACCAATATCCCTGAAGAATGCAGATGCAAAAATACTTAACAAAATATTAGGAAACCGAATTCAATAATACATCAAAAGGATCATACACCATGACCAAGTGGGATTCATCCCAGGGATGCAAGGATGGTACAACATTCGAAAGTCCATCAACATCATCCACCACATCAACAAAAAGAAAGACAAAAACCACATGATCATCTCCATAGATGCTGAAAAAGCTTTTGACAAAGTTCAACATCCATTCATGATAAAAACTCTCAGCAAAATGGGACTAGAGGGCAAGTACCTCAACATAATAAAGGCCATCTATGATAAACCCACAGCCAACATTATATTGAACAGCGAGAAGCTGAAAGCATTTCCTCTGAGATCGGGAACTAGACAGGAATGCCCACTCTCTCCACTGTAATTTAACATAGTACTGGAGGTCCTAGCCATGACAATCATACAAAACAAAGAAATACAAGGAATCCAGATTGGTAAAGAAGAAGTTAAACTTCTTCTTTTTACTATTTGCAGATGACATGATACTGTACATAAAAAACCCTAAAGACTCCACCCCAAAACTACTAGGACTGATGTCGGAATATAGCAAAGTTGCAGGATACAAAATCAACACACAGAAATCTGTAGCTTTCCTATACACTAACAATGAACCAACAGAAAGAGAAATCAGGAAAACAACTCCATTCACAATTGCATTAAAAAAAATAAAATACCTAGGAATAAACCTAACCAAAGAAGTGAAAGACTTATACTCTGAAAACTACAAGTCACTCTTAAGAGAAATTAAAAGGGACATTAACAGATGGAAACTCATCCCATGCTCGTGGCTAGGAAGAATTAATATCGTCAAAATGGCCATCCTGCCCAAAGCAATATACAGATTTGATGCAATCCCTATGAAACTACCAGCAATATTCTTCAATGAACTGGAACAAATAATTCAAAAATTCATATGGAAACACCAAAGACCCTGAATAGCCAAAGGAATCCTGAGAAAGAATAAAGTAGGGGGGTCTCACTCCCCAACTTCAAGCTCTACTATAAAGCCATAGTAATCAAGACAATTAGGTACTGGCACAAGAGCAGAGCCATAGAACAATGGAACAGACTAGAGAATCCACACATTAACCCAGACATATATGGTCATTTAATATTTGATAAAGGAGCCATGGACATACAATGGTGAAATGACAGTCTCTTCAACAGATGGTGCTGGCAAAACTGGACAGCTACATGTAGGAGAATGAAACTGGACCACTGTCTAACCCCATATACAAAAGTAAACTCAAAATGGATTAAAGACCTGAATGTAAGTCGTGAAACCATTAATCTCTCGGAAGAAAACATAGGCGAAAACCTCTTAGACATTAACATGAGTGACCTCTTCTTGAACATATCTCCCCGGGCAAGGACAACAACAACAAAAATGAATAAGTGGGACTGTATTAAGCTGAAAAGCTTCTGTACAGCAAAAGACACCATCAATAGAACAAAAAGGAACCCTACAGTATGGGAGAATATATTTGAAAATGACATATCCGATAAAGGCTTGACGTCCAGAATATATAAAGAGCTCACATGCCTCAACAAACAAAAAACAAATAACCCAATTAAAAAATAGGCAGAGGAACTGAACAGACAGTTCTCCATTAAGGAAATACAGATGGCCATCAGACACATGAAAAGATGCTCCACATCACTAATTATCAGGGAAATGCAAATTAAAACTACAATGAGGTATCACCTCACACCAGTAAGGATGGCTGCCATCCAAAAGACAAACAACAACAAATGTTGGTGAGGCTGTGGAGAAAGGGGAACCCTCCTACACTGCTGGTGGGAATGTAAACTTGTTCAACCATTGTGGAAAGCAGTATGGAGGTACATCAAAATGCTCAAAACAGACTTACCATTTGACCCAGGAATTGCACTCCTAGGAATTTACCCTAAGAATGCAGCAATCAAGTATGTGAAAGATCAGTGCACCCCTATGTTTATCACAGCACTATTTACAATAGCTAAGAATTGGAAGCAACCTAAATGTCCATCGATAGACGAATGGATAAAGAAGATGTGGTACATATACACAAAGAAATACTACTCAGCCTTAAGAAAAGGGCAAATCCAACCATTTGCAGCAACATGGATGGAGCTGGAGGGTATTACCCTCAGTGAAGCAAGCCAAGCAGAGAAAGAGAAATACCAAATGATTTCACTTATCTGTGGAATATAAGAACAAAGGAAAAACTGAAGGAACAAAACAGCAGCAGAATCACAGAACTCAAGAATGGACTAACAGGTACCAAAGGGAAAGGGACTGGGGAGGATGGATGGGTAGGTAGGGATAAGGTGGGGAGAAGTAGGGGGGTATTAAGATTAGCATGCATGGGGGGGTAGGAGAAAAGGGGGGGCTGTACAACACAGAAGGCAAGTAGGGATTCTAAAACATTTTGCTATGCTGATGGACAGTGACTGTGAAGGGGTTTATAGGGGTGACCTGGTATAGGGGAGAGCCTAGTAAACATAATATTCATCATGTAAGTGTAGATTAGTGATACCAAAAAAAAAAAAAAAAAAAAAGGCAGTTCCTGTGTGGTTACCTCCAATGAGTTCTACACAAGGGTATAAAGGGCATATAAAGTGTAGGCAAAGGGTCTGTTTGTGTTTACACAGAGGATCAAAGCCTAATTGGGCTACCCCAAAAATGAACTAAGATATGATATGAAAAAGAACTTCCAACATCAGAACTCTCTGGAAGACTCATGCCAGAAGATGAGCATCAAAAAACCCCAACATAGATCCACACACTGCTACAGCTGTAGATGCACTCATCCCACCAGCTCCTGGACTTGCCATGGGAATGATGAAGGAGATATCTAAGCTGGCCTGTGCATACAGTAAAACAACAAATTTGACTGGATCTATACTGTTGGAACTCAACCAAGAATTAGGAGAAGTGCAAATTGTAGCGCTCCAAAATCTTACAACTACAGACTATTTACTGTTAAAAGAACATAAGGGATGTGAACATTCCCCAGGAATGGGTTGTTTTAATTTGTCTGATTTCTCTCAGACTGTTCAAGTTCAGTTGGACAATATCCACCATATCATAGATAAGTTTTCACAAATGCCTAAGGAGCCTAACTGGTCTTCTTGGTTTCACTGGAGATGGCTGGTAATTACAGGTATGCTTTGGTTATGTAACTATACTCCTATTATGTTAATGTGTGTGCGCAATTTAAGTAGTAGCTTAAAACCTATACATGCTGAAGTTACTCTACAAGAAGATATATCAAAGAAATAATCAATCTTCCCATGTTTTCTGCCGCCTGCTACTTCTATAGCTTTTCTTCTTCCTTCCTAATTACAACCCTTAAATGGAATTCGTGCCTCATATCAAATTTACTGAGTATCATAATTCTTCCAAGTGGTAAAGATACCTCAAGACAAATGCTGGGCATAGAAGCCACAGGGCATAAATATGCAAAGAAATAAAAAGCTAACCATTTCAAACAATAAGGCTTCTCTATCAATTACCAACTTTACATTTCCCTGTATGACCCCGGAAGATGACTGTTTAGCCAGAGACGGGTAAGATTCCTCAAGGGAGGAACAACCTAAGACAGGCACAGTCGCAGGGGGGTCATCAGGTGAGAAATTGGGGCTCAACAGAGGTGAGGCTTAGAACCTCACCCCCCCGTTCTGAGAGAAATCTTCTGCATACGTGAATATTTTATTGCCCTTGTCTAGCTTGGATTAACACATAGTCTACAGGCACACACCTGATCATCTACATTTGCTCTCTTACAACACTAAACTATGTTTTCTACCTTTATCTTGTATCTACCTACCACTTCAGCATTTTATTAAAAATAATAATAATAAAGAGAGAAATGTGGGATCCACATATAAATCAAGTATAAAAATCAAATGAGTATTCATATTTGAAGTGACTGTTTATAGTTCATAATGCATGAGCAAAACCGAAAGTTTCTGTGATGACTGCCCTTGTACTGTTCACTATGTAACTTATTCACTATGTAAGAATTTGTTCTACATGTAAGAACTTGTTCGTTATGCCTCAGAAGATTGGAGACTGACGAAAATTAGGCTTGGGGTGGATTAATGATTGTGCATTGAGCATTGACCCCCCCTATACAGAATTTTATTGTTGTTAACAACCATTTGATCAATAAATATGAGAGATGCCCTCACAAACAAAAAAAAAAACAACAGAAAAAAAAAGTACACACTTCCAATGGTAAAATAAGTAAGTAACCAGGATGTAATGTATAGCATAAGGAATATAGTCAAAATATTGTAACAACTTGGTATGGTGATAGCTGGTACCTAGAATTATCATGTATATAAATGTTGAATCACTATATTGTACACCTGAAACTAATGTAATACTGTGTGTCAACTACCCTTTAATAAAAAATAATTATCTACAAAAAAATAAATAATTAAAAAATAAAAAATAAAACCTGTAGTCTGCCCCTAAAAAAAAAAAAAGATACAACATAATGGCAATTAGAAGAGACCTTTTGGTACAAATAAAATGAAATAAATTTATTATCAATTTCAAAAAAAAAAAAAAAAGACATAAGTGAAATGTCTAACTCACTAATTATGACATTATGGAAATCTTTCATATAAAGTCAGTGTACACAATTATTAACCTAGTATCAAAAAATTATTATTTTGTTTGAGTTATTAATTCTGGAGCTGTTGTGTCAGCTGTGTGTTGATATTTGTTTTTCTCCAAAGTATAGTATACAGAAGCTAACAAGTCATATCATAATCTGAATAATTTAGTACACAAACAAAATAAAGCAGACTTAGGGACTGTGTACAAAACTTTCAAGGCAGAAGTTTCACAGGAATTGTTTTCTACAAAAATTTCAAAGTAGAAGCTCCACAGGAACTTTTTTATACAAGAGAATTTTTTAGGGTGTTCTAAGAAGCCTGAGAGAATATTCTCTAAGATTTACTTCAATATTGTGTGTTATTTTGGGACAATCTTAAAGGATATAAACATAAATATAGATAGCAATTTTTTTAGCATGTTACAGTCACAGGACTTCAGTGCTAGTATTTGCTTTTGTAATTTACAATAAAACTGGCATAAACAAGCTGGTAAGAAATGAGTTCAGGTGGCTGTAATATGCAAATGGTAACAGCTGTGCCAAGTGAAGCAAACGGAACTCAAAGGACATTGCTCGAAAAATGTCTTCCAATTTGTTCAAATACAAATGGCCTTGAAAATGGCATATAAAAGAACATGCAAAAAGGCATCAGTACTAAACATCAAATTAAGCAACAATTTAGTCAAAGTACATATAAATACTTTATGATATAACAACATAATAACAGCTAATATTCACTGAGTAATGCCAACATGACAGGTGCCAGGAATTGTTTAAAATTCTTAAAATAGGTTTACTCAAAAGAATCAAAGATACAGAAAGGCCAGGCAACTTGTTTAGGGTCACACAGCTGAAGAGTGGAATCACAATTTGAAGCTGAGCAATGTTTTGCAGTGTTTTAATCTTAAGCACTATGCTATGTAAGCACATATATATGCAAATATATATTTACCCAATATATGTAGCAATTATTACCATGGTTGCTGATACTGAAAGATAATTTACATGAAGTTTATATCAACTGTAGAAGCAGTTGAAATTAAGAATTTTTCTCACTTTCAAAAACAAAAACTGTATGTTTTGTTTCAGAGTAAAATGGATAACAAATGGGGGCAGAAATATCATATGCATACCTTTTGCCAAAAATGTCCATTCATCAAATGGTATTGAGTAACCAGCAACTATTTAATTTTTGTTATTGAAAAAACTGTAAATAGTGATAGCCAAATTTCAAAGGTAATGTTTTCTTTGAACTTAAAGGCAATATAGGATACTGATTTACTTTTTTTTTTTTTTGACTAGGTAGGTAAACATCAATTTTCCTTTTACATTATGATTTATTTCAAAAACTGGTTAAAAATATAAACACTTCACTATTGCTTTTAACATTCAAAACAAGAACATCAGTAAATCTGTGTGAGCATATGCATAAATGTATCTGTTCTGAGTATACTTAAAGCATTTCTACATTAATAATAAATAATACTTGATTTAAAATATGTTATGACATACATTCTGGTCTTTTTTCTAGACTTCTTAATATCAAACGAACATTATGATATTAATTTAAAAGTACACATAATTCTTCTGATTTATATTGGTGAGACAGATTCTTTTACAATCACAAAATAAATTATTAAATGTTTTATAAAAGACATATCCTCTCAGAAGATTATTTGCAATAGCAAATTCTGAGGCATTCTCAATTTAAAAGAGCATTCTATTGACAGATGAATACTAATTGAATAGCTGGTCTTTTTTCTAGACTTCTTAATATCAAACGAACATTATGATATTAATTTAAAAGTACACATAATTCTTCTGATTTATATTGGTGAGACAGATTCTTTTACAATCACAAAATAAATTATTAAATGTTTTATAAAAGACATATCCTCTCAGAAGATTATTTGCAATAGCAAATTCTGAGGCATTCTCAATTTAAAAGAGCATTCTATTGACAGATGAATACTAATTGAATAGAATTCACAGTATAACTAAAAAAGAAAGTGTAATAAAATCTCTGTATGTTAACAAAAAACTAAACAAGACATTTTTATCAAAACTATTTTGTAGAAAATAGCAAATGCCACATTGGCATTAACTAAAAGAAAAAAGCATTTGAAAAAAATTATTTTTAGAAATCACAGTACAGTCAGATAATGCTATTTTATTTAAAATAAACTTGGTCTAAATTCTTAAGATTGGCAATAGATAGCCATAGAAACATAGACCACAAATGTGTTGTAAAAAATGAGTCATCAATATTTAGTATTAAGTTTTTGGATACATGAAGTTTTTTCTTTTCAGAAATGTACACATTCCAGAAGTCAGAACCGCTCTATACACAGGGTGATACAACTTTAACAAAAGGTGCTAAAGTCATTTTTCTTAAGCGAATTATTTTCTACAGTGACTCAAAGTATTTAAAACAAACACACTAGGCACTTGATAGGAGTTGTCATAGCTACTGTCTTCATTATTCATTTCAGGTAGTGTAAGAGGTCAAGTTTCTTTAAATGCTGATTATGTAAAAATATTTGATATTTAAAGACAATAAAGAGATCAAATGCTGGTTCATTCCTGTCTGAAGGATACTCTGAGAGGTAACAGCTTTATTTTATTTAGCTGCCTTTTATTGCTTAACTTTTATAGTATGTTTAAATCATTTATAGGCATGTATATACCCTATTTAGTAACAGTCTGAGGAAAAGGGAGATGGAACGTGATTTTTGAAAGGTATTTCTGAACAAATGATTCATGTCAGCCAATTGAAATATCTGATCCAATCTCTCTTGAAGCTATTGTTTCTTTAAAAGGGTAATTTGCTGTTAAAATGGAGAACTGATGCTTGCTACTGCAGTTAAAATCGTCTGCCCCTCAAGGCTCTTAGGGAAAATAGCCGAAGTATAGAGAGTTTTAACTGGTTCTTGTTGTTTCCAGTGGAGTTTTAACATTTACGTGCTTTTATTGATCTGAGGCTTATTAAATAACTCTACTAACTTTGGATTGTACAGTCTAGTGATTTATGCTTGTAATCTTTAAACAGTGTGAGAGTCCTTGGAGAATGTATTAATAATATTCTTCATAATTTGCTTTGTTTCAAACTTCCATGTAGTGTAACTTCAAAAGATAATGAATAATTTAAAATCTATAGCTTTATGCTGAAATGCATGATTAAGGAAGGATATTTCTTTAACTCACACATATTACAGAAAATGATGTAAATCAATTCATTTTTTGTGGCACATACTGCCATCTGGGCATCCTGCGTATACTCTTGCTTTTTCCCTTGATGACTCTGATTTTGGGGGAGGAGCAATGTGCCATCTGCCTAACCTCCTTGCATCCGGGTAGCTATTTGCTGTTATATAATTAGAAATCTGTTGGAGTTCTGCTTAAGCTTGTTTTCCTGACAAAACGAATTGACATGATTCTTCCTCATCCTTTCTTCTTCCCAACTTAAAGGTACACCTAGTGCCTAGACCTGAAGTAGCTTTCAGGCTACCAGAAGGCAAAAAGCATGAGGAAAAGAGTAATAGGGATGTTGGCCTCAATCATTTCTGCTTTCCTGGGATAGCACTTCTCAATAAGGTCATAGCATGTAAGTTTTGCCTCAGCATCTTTTTTTTTTCAGCTTTACTGAGGTATAATTGACAAATAAAATATTTAGATATTTAAGGTGTACACTGTGATTTAATATACATAGACCTTGTGAAAAGATTCCTATCCATTATTAACATATCCATCACTTCACATAGTCATATTTTTTTGTGTGTGAGAACATTTAAGTTCTACTTTCTTAGTATATTCAGCTATACAGCAGTGTTATCAACTACGGTAACCATGTAATACCAAAGATCCTCAGACCTTTTTCATCTCACAGCAGAGAGTTTCTACACTTAGACCATCATCTCCCTATTTCCCCAGCCTCCAGCTGCCAGCAACCACTTGTCTACTGTCTGAGTTTGACTTTATTTTAGATTCCACATATAAGTGATACCATGCAGTATTTGTCTTTCTCTGTATTCTTATTTCACTAAGAAATATACCCTAAAGCCTGTCCATGCTGTAGTAAATGGCAAGATTTCCTTATTTCTCATGACTGAATAAATTCGATTATATATATATATATATATATGCATCATTTGACATACATTTAGGCTGTTTCCATATGTTGCCTATTATAAATAATGCTGCAATGAACATGGGGGAACATAGATATCTCTTTGATATTCTGTTTTCATTTTCTTTGAATATATAACCAGAAGTGAGATAGTCAAATCATATTTCTATTTTTGAGTTTTTAGGAATCTCCATACAGTTTTCCAAGGGCTGCACCAATTTACATTCACATCAGGAGTACACAAGGGTTACCTTCCATCCACAACCTTGCCAACAATTGTTTTTTGTCTTTTTGATGATGGCCATCTTAAAAGGTATGAAGTAATGTCTCAATGTGGTTTTGATTTGCATTTCCCTAATGATTAGTGACTTTGAGTAACATTTTATATACTTGTTGGCCATTTGCATGTGTTCTTTGGAAAGATGTCTTTCATATCCTCTGCCTGTTTTTTTTTTAACTAGATTGTTGGTTTTTAGCTATTAAATTGTATGGGTTACTTATATTAGAAATATGATTTGCAAAAATTTACCCCACTCATTACATTGACAAAATTTTCATTTTGATGATGGTTTCTTTTGCTTTGCATAGCTTTTTAGTTTGATGTAGTACCACCTGTGTATTTTTGCTTTGGTTGCCTTTGATATCAACTTCAAGAAATCATTGCCAAGACTGATGTCAAAGAGCCTACCCACTGTGTTTTCTCTCAGAATGTTTATAATTTGAAGTCAAACATTCAAGCCTTTAATCCATTTTGAGTTAATTTTTGTGAGTGGTGTACACTGTGGCCAGTTTCATTCTTTTCATGCAGATATCCAGTTTTTCCCAACAGCATTTATTGAAGAGACTATCCTTTTCTCATTATATAGTCTTAGCTCCTCTGTCAAAAACTAATGGATCATACATACATGGATTTACTTCTGGACTTTCAATTGGTCTATGTGTCTGTTTTTATGCCAACACCATAGTGTTTTGATTCCTGTAGCTTTACAGCATAGTTTAACAACAGGAAGTGTGATGCCTCAGCTTTTTTCTTCTTTCACAAGATTTCTTTGGTGCTTTGGGGTCTTTTGAAATTCTACAGAATTTTAAAATTCTGTTTTCTACTTCTGCCATTGGAATTTTGATAGGGATTATGTTGAATCTGTAGATAGCTTTGGATACTACATACATTTTAACAATGTAAATTTTTCTAATTCATGTACCTATCTCTCATTTATGTGTGTCTTCAATTTATTTTATTAATGTCATACTGTCCAGTATTGAGATTTGTTAAATTAAATCTCTTTGGTTTAATTTATTCCTAAGTAGTTTATTCTTTTGATGTTATTGTAAAAAGAATAGTTTTCTTAATTTCTCTGATAGTTTGTTTTTAGTATATAAACACACAAGGAACTCTTGTGAAAACAAGAAATGGGGGGAAATTTCTCAACTTGATAAAGAGTTTTTTTCAAAAACCTACAACTATCATCATATTTAATGGTGATAAACTCAAAAATTTCCCCCTGAAGATCTGGTAGAAGGCAAGGATGGTCCCTCTTAACTTGACCTTTGGATTTGATGCAATCCCAATAAAAATTTCAGCAAGTTATTTACTGGACATTGATAAACTGATTCTAAAGTTTATATGGAGAGGCAAAAAACCCAGAATAGTCCAATACAATATTGAAGGAGAAGTACAAAGTTAGAGGATTGATGCTACTGAACTTCAAGATCTATGATAATCAAGACAGTGTAGTATTGATGGAAGAATAGACAAATAGACCAATGGAATAGAATAGAAAGCCCATAAATAGATCCCCATAAATATAGTCAACTGATTTTGACAAAGGAGAAAACACAATACAGTGGAGCAAAGAACGTTTCTTAAATAGTGCTGGAGCAACACCAGCCATGTGCAAAAAAAAAAAAAAAGACTCCAAACACAGATCTTAAAGTTTTCCCAAATATTAACCCCAAATGGATCATAGATCTAAATGTAAAATGCAAAATTGTAGAAGTCCTAGAAGATAACAGGAAAAATCCGAGATGAC
The DNA here is from genome assembly GCF_030020395.1 of Manis pentadactyla. Classification (NCBI taxonomy): domain Eukaryota; kingdom Metazoa; phylum Chordata; class Mammalia; order Pholidota; family Manidae; genus Manis; species Manis pentadactyla. The sequence continues at coordinate 12,485,583 of NC_080034.1, forward strand.
CTTTGGTATAGTCTGACCTTTTTATATATAACACCAAAGATGTAATTCATGAATAACTGATAAATTGGACTTTATAAACTTCCTCTGTGCAAAAGACACTAAGTGAAAAAGACAAACCACACTAGGAGAAAATATTTATGAAGGACACATATGGCAGAGGAATATCACCCATAATATATAAACAACTCTTAAAACTCAACAATAAGAAAACAGTCTAATTAAAAATCGGGCCAAAGACCTGAACAGACACTTCACCAAAGAAGATAACACAAGTATCAAATAAGCATGTGAAAACATGCTTCACATACATCATCAAGGAAATGCAAATTAGAACCACAATGAGAAACCACTACACATCTATTTGAATAGCCAGAATCCAGAACACTGACACCAAATACTGGTCAGGACATGGAACAATGGGAACCCTCAGTCATCTCTGGTGAGAATTTAAAGTGGTGTAGCCACTTTGAAAATTTCTTATAAAACTAAACATACTCTTACAATATGATCCAACAGTAGTGGGCCTTTGCATTTGCCCAAAGGAGCTGAAAATATTTACACAAAAAATTACACATAGATATTCACAGCAGCTTTATTCTTAATTGCCAAAACTTGGCAGAAACCAAGATGACCTTTAGGTGGTAAATATATAAATAAACGGTGGTACATCCGGTCAGTGGAGTATTATTCAGCATGAAAAGAATCTACTATCAAACCATGAAAAGACATGGACGGGGGAATCATAAATACATATTACTAAGCGATAGAAGCGAATCCAAGAAGGCTATGTACTGTATTATTCCAATGTTATAGTTTTCTTGAATATAAAACTATGGAGACAATAAAAACTATCAGTGATCCCCAGGGGTGGGTTGGGACGGTTAGATGAATAGGCAGAGCACAGAGACTTTTAAGGCTGTGAAAAATGCCCTGTATAATATTATAATGATGGATATATGTCAATACACATTTATGCAAACACACAGAATGTACACCACCAAGCGAGAACCCTAAGGTAATCTATGGACTTGGGGTGACATATCAATGTAGGTTCAGTCTTGATTAAAAAATTTATTTATGACCATAAACTAACAGAGGGGAAATGGAATAATCATAATAAACCAACCCTGAATTCTTAGAGAGGAAACTACTTGGTTTTGTTTTCATATCCCTAAATGTAGAGATGTAAGTGTAGAGGTGGGAGGAGGGCATGTATGTGTGTTTGTGTGTATATACATGCATATGATTCCAGACTTAGGATCCAAATGATAAAAGTTTCATAAAAATGAAATCAGTAGCATTCCATCATTTTCTATGATGCCTAGTTTGTGTGGTAGTAATCAAAAGGTAATCAGGAATAAGAAACCAAATTTCCTTAAATAGGTATCAAGCCGTGGGTAAATAATTCAAGGAAGGTTAAGCCTTGTCACATCTTGTAGGAGGTTTTGAATAGAAATCTTTTCACAGAGCACAGTTAATTTAATTTGAATTTAAAATCTTGACTCTTTATTGACCCCCTTATTCTAAAACAGATGAACTAGAGACTTAATGGATTTTTTTAAGTTAATTAGAATCTAGTTTAAGTTACACACCCACTCCCAGAACGAGACCTTTTACAGGTGTAACAGATGAATTACTATTAAATATTTTATAACAAAGAGGAATTTCTTACATATTATGAATATGTATAAAAGGTCAAGTTTCTTGGTCTTACTCCATTTGTCTAGCTAGGAGATGTAAATCACTTAAATCAATCAGTTAAGAATGATAATGTTTTTCGCCAAACATCTTTAGAATATAAGGCAATACACTGGAGAATGCTATCTACCAAAATAGCCAAGGAATCTTTGAAAATATCAAACCTAAGTATCACCTGATACACACATTTGCTACAATAGTCCCTGAGAAGTCTTAGTATTTTTATATTAAGATATTGAGGCAGCAAATTCTAGTTTGGAGCTGTGCTAAATTGTTAAGTATTAGCATTATTGTACAGTGCTAACATGGTTTTGTTGATACTATTCTTTTTCTGATTCAAATAGAACATTTTTTTCTTCTTCCACATGACAGCCCATCACATATCAGCTAATACTGAGTATTTACTAAGTGTCAGGCATAATTCTGAGGGCTTAATCTGAATCTATTCAAGTGTTTCTACCTCAAAAGGTAGGCACTGCTTTTATGAGAGAAAGGATGCACAGAGGGTCTAAGTTGCCCATTGTTTTAATCACCAATAAGTTCTGGAGTCACACTCATATCATGTGGTTGTGCTCTGAGCTTTTAAGTATTTTACTCTATTGCACTTCTTTCTAATAGGAATTTATTATCCACACTTCTTGTCTAAAGGAAATCATATAGGTTTTTTTTTTTCCAGTTTTACCACTTATTAGTTTTAGGCAAGAATATTTGACTTAATTATTAATGTTCATAAACTAAACTTGGAATTTCTCCAAGTATTCTTTTGTTTACCAGTTTTACTGAGCTATAATTGACATACATCACTGCATAGATTTAAGATGCATGGCAGAATGGTTTGACTTACATATTTTGTGGAATGATTACTGCAGTAAGTTTAGTTAACATTCATCATCTCATATAGAGACAATAAAAAGAAAAATAAATAAATACTTCAAAAAAAACACAACTTCCTTAATAAAATACGTTGTTTTATTCTGAGCTTAAGCAACCTATATCACCAATTTAGCATCTATCTCCATGCTATCTCTTAAAACTCATATGCCCCCTGCTGAGTAATACTCATTCTAAAAAATACTCTTGAACAAAATTTGTAGAATATGCTAAGATGTCATAGGAGGCTATTTGCATAATAACAAATACATTGAATCCCACTCAAAGCACTACTTTCTGGTATATTTCCATTGTGAGTTCCTTTTCTCTCCTTTCTCAAAACACTCAACTTCCCTCATTAAACTTATGTATAGACAGACAGGAAAATACCACCCACCTTCCACCCATCAACTGAATGTCCTCATGGGCTTTGATGATAGAGTATGTAGCCATTATTTGTTTCAATATGGCACAGTTAAAGGATGTCTTTTTTACAGTATTATTGAGATATAATTCAAATGTCATGCAATTCACCCATATAAAGTATGCAAGTCAGTGATTTTTAGTATATAAAGATGTGTGCAATCATCACCTTAGCCAATTTTTCATTACTTAAAAAAAAAATGACCATTAGCTCTCATTCCCCTACCTTCCCATGCAGCTCCACAGCCCTAAGGAATCAGTAGTCTACTGTGTATATAGATTTCCATATTCTGGACATTTCATATATATACTATGTAATCTTATGTAACTAGTTTCTTTTCACTAAGCATAATGTTTTCAAGTTCATCCAGTCATCAAGATAGGAATTACAGAATGCCAGTTGCAGTTTGACACAGAATACCAGTTCTCTCCATAAACAAATCCAAATCTTGTTCATATAAACAAGAAAAAATAAATTAAAATTTGGATGGAGACAAAAAATATACTATAGCCCTATAAGGTTTACAGCATAACAGGTGATTGGTATGTACAAAGGAAAGGAGGAAGAAAGTTTTTTGCTCTAGAAGAAAAATAGATAAAACATGTTTGCTTCTGGAGGACAAAGAATAGTTCCTAGGACTGAAAAAATCATCTTTGAGAAATGGGCCTAACTCTGACCATGCAAATTTGCTAAATGATTGAATGGATAAATGAGTTTTTCTAAAGACATAAGACTTCATTTTTTATTATGTAGAATCGTTAATTTTGCCAATCCACTCAAACAGTGAATGGGATTTATTGGTTTATGTAACTAGAAAGTCCAAAGTCAGTGCATGTTTCCAGTTTTGTTTGACTCAGAGTTTCAATCATATAATGAAGAACATGGCTCCTTTTCAAGTCCTTGAAAGATTTCCTAGTGTCAGCTTAAGTTTAAGTCTACCTTCTATTTTCTCGGTGGTAACTTGACTCAAGTAGTCCCATGCATCAGAGAAACACATCAAGTGAAGAAGAGAGGGAGGCAGAACAGGAGATGGAGATGGAGAGAGAGAGAGAGAGAGAGAATTTTTCTCTCCAGATTCCTCCAGTAAATGTATTTTTCTTTCTTATTTAAATGAGTTAAATAAAAGTCTCCTTCAGAACTATTTTTTCCCCTCCTCCACTGTATTTACCTCTGTTTTATGATCGACTTAGAGATGTATTTTTGACTTATAGCTGAAGTAAGATTTGAGATTTTGCTAATCTGGGAACTTAATATTTTCTCTATATTTTAATACCAACTAGCCAAGAGGCTGAGATAAAAGTTCTTGTATTATCAGAATGTCCAAGAATCCTTTCTAGAAATTTTAAATTAGATTTACTACATCTGTGTATAAAAGAGCAAGGGATTATCAAGACTGAAATACAAAATAAAATAAAGAATAAAGTATTGAGAAAAATAAGTGTTGACAAATGTTAAAATAATCAGCGGCAGTGTCTATTTATTCAATGTAATTTGAAATAGTTAATTTGCACTCAAACAAACTATATGATACAATACTGGCATATAGTCTCTCTTGAAGTGATTTTCATATCCAGAGATATGATATTTGCAAGGCCAAATACATAATTTTGGTCAAAGGAAAAAATAGTGCCAAGTTTTCCAAATTCTTACTAAAAGAAATGGCATAGGCAAGTTGTATGGTCTCGGTTAAGTTACGAAGCTCTCCCTAAGGTGTATCCCTCATCTAAAAAAAAACCACGATTTTTATCTTTACTGACTTGTTAAGCGAATTGAAATCTGTGATATATATGAAGGCTTTTAAAGGATCAGTTCTTAGTATTCTGCTTTTTCCACTGTACATGGTAGAAGCAATTTAAGATCATGTGCTTTAAAATGATATAAGTTCAAAGTTAGCTTTACACTAGATGTGACAAATAATTTTAGAATGAAAAATACGGATAGAAGCATTGTTTATGTCGCTATGTATTTGAATTTCCTTAGAGGGAAAACCTTTTGCCTAAAAAGCTTGATTCTACATAACATTCACAAAGTCAAAAGACTTATTACTGAATTGTTTAGGTATTAATTAATGAAGAATCACCTGGGTACCCAGATTCCAACATTAGACAACATTAATATCAAGATAAATTAAAGATTTAAAATGGACTGTCATTAAAATTTTAATTTTGACAGACTTTTATGTGTAAAAACTTGATTTAATGAGGTTTTATACTGTAGCCATAAAAAGTGAACTTGCCAATGATTGAAATACAAATCACTATCTATCCTGAGTATATTGCAAACTATTACTATAAGTACCAGTCTCTAAGAACTTTCAAGCTTCTAAGTAATTAACCCAAAATAAAGCATATCTCATTTTGACTACTGATCTTACTTGAGTTGAATATAAAGGATAAATTATTAGAGAAGAGTTGAATGTATTATTTTTGTTTTCTGATGATAATTTAAATGGACTAAGATATAAGTGCATGTGGCAGAAGTAAAGTGCCCTTTAAAGCAGATCTATCAGTAACTTTTATTCATCCTCATCCATCATAAAGCCAACTGTTTTCATGGCAGCACGGTCGGCATTGACTCAAAGGAATTAGTCTCTCTGTTGGGATACTATGTTGACAACATTCTCCTGTTGCTTGCCCATTTGCTTTGTTTGGCAAATCTCCAGATTGATTAATTTTTTTTAATACAAGCAATAAGATTGAACTGTTATGATTTGTCATAAATTGATCTAAGGATAAATTAATACAAGCCTGAAATGAATGACAGAATAAGCAGTTCAATGTAAAACCCATAAAGATTATTACTACATGAGTAATAAAGACCACTTTCATATTATGGCATCTGGTGTATCTAAACACTGTTCTTTTCAGTATTTCTTTCCACATACAATCAAAGTAACTAAAAGACATGTGACTACTGAATTGGGTAATGCATAAGAAATACCAAACACTTCTTTTCCTGAAATGAGTCCAAAATTTCAAATAATAATATTTTGCATTTATAGAGGATGACTTCCACGAAAGCTTTAAAGATGGGAAATTCAGTCATCCATTTGTCAATGCAATAAGGCTTGCAATGTGCTTGTAGCCTTAAGTACAAGATACTGCAGGGGAATTTCTACATCACAGCACACTAACATAAATGTGTTTGGAGCAAATGCATTTTGTAACATCAAATTACATGTCATAAGAGTGCTTTAAGTTACACACAATTTTTACAAACCTTATCTTTGTTAATTATACACAAAATGACAAACCTATGATATTAAGCCAGTAAAAGGTTGTAATTTTGTTAGAGCAAATATATTAAGTAGTCCTATTTAAAAAACAATCTAATATTTTTAAAATAATGAAAACTTCACTGTTGGATCTTTTGAAGTGTATTTTTCTTCCTCTTAACAGAAAGTTAGATTAATAAACTCACATATCTTTGTATATGACAGTAATTTGTTTTTCTATTTTTCTTTGGTTGGTTTTCATTACATGTAGATGAGTTTCAAAATATTTATATTTTAAAACTTACCATTGCCTGATTCATAGGAAAATGCAAGAGAATGCTTTGGAAAGTGCAGAATAAGCTATAATCTATGGAAAATCCCATGTGTCAAAGATTTACCTCTTCTCCTTTAGAGGGATATGTTAGAGTATTGAGATAAAGTGTATATCAAAAATTAAAGTATGTTTCAAAAAATCCTACATGGTCTCTACTTTTCATAAATATTATATAAAATAGATATTGAATATTTGGGGGTAGAAAATCCCATGTGTCAAAGATTTACCTCTTCTCCTTTAGAGGAATATGTTAGAGTATTGAGATAAAGTATATATTAAAAATTAAAGTATGTTTCAAAAAATCCTACATGGTCTCTACTTTTCATAAATATTATATAAAATAGATATTGAATATTTTCAGAAATAAATTTATTTCTACAGTCACACACGTGATGATTCCTTGATATTAAAAGGCACTGTACAGCGTCTATCACTGATTGACTGATTCAGTGTTTGTGAAAGGTAGATTCAGTAGTTTGACAAGCAAAATAAGAAAGTCTCTTAACACTGAAACTAATAGTAGGGATAATGATATTAGGCAACTAACATTTATAAGATCTTAAAATATACTAGGCATTTTAAAAATCATTTGAAGAGACTTGATATGTTCTGTAACAGCTTAAATAAGTAACACCTGGTAAATTACCATTCCAGGCCTTTAAGGGTCAAAAAAAACCAAAAATGAAATAGAGACAATAAATGCAGCAAAGAGGAAGGAAGTAGTAAAAATGCAGAATTAGATAATGAAATTAAAGTTAGATATCTATCTTAGATGCTTATGTACATTATAAACTCACCTACTAAAAGAAACACATTAAATTTAAATGGTTTAATAACTAATTGAAAAGGCAGAGATTTTCAGACCTAAATTAGTATAGAGATACATTCATAATATGGTCAATGTTAATTATTCCAAAAATTAATCTATAGATTTGACAAAAAGTCAATCAAAATCTCAGCAGCTCTTTTTTGGTAAAAATTAACAACTGATTTTAAAATTCATATGAGAATGAAAAGACCTAGAATATCTAAAACAATTTTGAAAAAGAACAAACTTGAAGGATGTACCTTACTTTATATTAATCAATAGACTGCTGTTGGCATCAACATAGACAAATTGATGGAACAATTAATAGAGAGTACCAAAGTACACCCATGCATTATATAAGCAGTTGTGTATAAGGGCACAACAAACAGGAAATTCAGTGGATAAAAATAATATTTGCAACATTATTTCAATGGTGCTAGAGTAGACATTTCTATGTTAGAAAAAAAAAACAACAACCAATATGTCATCGCATAATAAAAATGATCTGAAAATGAATCAGGGACCTAAGTGTAAGGCCTAAAACCAGAAAAATTTTATAAGAACACATAGGAGAAAAAAATCATTGTGACTTTGGAGAAGATTTAGGTACAACTCCAAAAGCACAATCCATAAAAGGGAAAACTAAAAAAGAAAAAATTAAGTAGATAATCAAAATTAAGATCTCTTCAAAAGACATTGTTAAGAAAATGAAAATGCAGATTACAGAATGGGAGATTTATAATGTATCTAGAAAAGGACTCCTATCCAGAACACATAATGAACTCTAAAAACTCAGTAGTAACAACAACAAAACATGAAAATCATGGGCAGAATATTGGAGCAGACACTTCTCTACAAGTACACAGATGGTGATAAAGCGCATGAAAGAGGATCAGTATTATGAGCCGTTAGGTAAATGTAAATTAAAACCACAATGCATTCAGACTATGTTATCTATTAATCTTTAAAATTAAAAAGACAGACCACTGACAAGAATGGGGAGCAACTGTAACTCTGCATATTCCTCATGAGAATGTGAAGTAGTACCACCTCTTGGGCAATTATCAGTTTCTTAAAATGTTAAATATACACCTATCATATGACTCGGCTAATCTGCCTTCGGTCAGCTTTCACCCAGTCCTGGGGCAGCTGCTCACGGGTAATGGACTCGGTGTACATGATCCGTGCTTATTCAGCTCCTCAGTCTGTCTTCATTCTCTTTCATAATCTCTTCTGCCCTTCCCTCTCCATGGTTTGTCTGAGTCTTTCTCCCTGTCGCTACTCCCTCACTTCTCCCCTTCCCATCTCTCTCTCTCATTTACCTGACTGGACAGGTTCTAGGATACAGATGTAAGTTAGGAACTAGCGCTAAGGTTTTAGTGGCATGCAAGGTGCGTGTTGGTCACGTGCTCTCCCTCCTTAAGAATCCCGGAAGCTGAGGGATGATGACTGAATTGCCCAAGTTATCTCGGCAGGTAAGCGGTAAGATTAGGAATAAGATTTGTGTCATTTTTCATGCTTATAATTATAAATTTCACTGATCATGAGTATGCATATTAGAATTATTTGGTGATAGGGACACAGATGAGCAATTTTTACACAATTGGTTTTATATGTTACAGAATATGAAACTATTTTTCATCTTACCATGTTAAAGAAAAACTTTTTTTACTTTTCTAATCATTTGTAAAAATGCCCATACCTGTGTTGTGCTTGAAGTAATAAAATACTTGAAGCATTTAAAAGCAAAATAGCTTGTTTCCTTAGTACACATTACAAATAATTCACGTATGTCTGAAAATTTATTTCAACTATGATTATGGCCTGCTCTCAAAAATGCTAATATATAAGAGTAGCTCTGTAAATAATTCTGAATGACCTTATTTCTCTAATTTTGTATTTACCTTTTGAATAAATCTGACAAATGTCTATTTGACTATGAGAAACCAATACTTAGAAAACTCAATGCCAAAAAGAATAATGGATTCCAACTATTTACCTTTGAAGCATTTGGTATTATCTAGATTTCCCATCTTAACCTTGGCCTAAAATTTTCCTGTTGCCTTCTCCATGTTGTATTAATAACTCAAATTTGGATAATGAAGTCACCCTCTCCCAAGCTTTCTTCAAACTGAAAAGAACAAATACACTTAAGATTTGCCTAAAAATGAAGACATGCCATAGAGACATGGCATTTCAAAAGTACTGTAGAATGATTATTTCATAATTGTTTTCACAGTTATTACTGAAAACCACAAATACCGACTGGAATACTGAGCTTCATAGCAGATGAATGCTATCTTAAAAATGTTGGCATTTGTAACACACAAATTTTATGTACTTTACCCATTTTACAATATGCAATAGTATAACTATCCCAAGATGTTGATTTCTTCCAGGAACAGTAATTACGGGAACAGTATTTTTGGCAACATGTAGTTTAGTAAAATAATTCTCGGCAGTCCACTTGCTCATCCTAATACACTTATGTAGGAAATTCTCCACATAACTGTACAAGATTAAAAAGTTGTACCAAAAAGGCAAAAAGCACTTTAAAAATAAGTATATAATATGTGAAACAATTTTACAATGAAGAGACAGAAATTGAATTCTAAAATATACCCATGTTAATCTAAATTATACAAAACAGGATATTGTTCTGAGCAACTTGTTAACATACTTCAGTACAAAGAGCTGAGTGTTTCACCATATGCTCATCTCCACATTAGTACCAATTATGGCAATTTCATTTGTTTTTAAATTTACAAAGACTATCCAAACCTCACAATTATTTTAAATGATAAGAAAAAAGAAAAAATAATTAAATACTCCATGTGTGCAAGGGTGAGTGTGTGTGTGTGTGTGTGTGTTCATGTAATTTCTGAATATTTCTTACTGGCTATATTTTCATAAACCTATAAAATGAGAATTACATATAAGGGCAATTACCATCATAATATTTACTTACAAATCAGAGTTCCTCCTTCCCACATTATGAAATTAAAAATAGCCATATAAACAAGAGAATTCAAGTTCAAATGAAACAAAAATTAAACAAATCTATTTATACATTCCAGTGTCAGCCAAACTTTCATAACCACGTTTGCTTTGGAAAATAAATAAAATTGTTTAGATTATTTATACATATGAGAGTCCTAAAGTAAAAGTTTAGGTTTCTGAAATAACATTTGAATCTGCCTGTGAATTTGCCTACTACTTAAATGCCAGTGCCTCAACCACTGTGATAACTTTTATCTTTAAGCAAAACTTTTTCTGATGATAAATATTAATAAAAAGCAATTTAACATATCTACAAGAAAAAGGCAACATTCTCAAAAGAGAAATAATGAGTTAGAAATTAGCAGAAAAGGAAACCCCAAAGACCTATAAAGATGGGGAGACAGACGTTCTCAGACTCAATTAATTTAAAAATGCAAATGGAAACAATAAAATAACACTCAACACCTTTTCCCCATGCAAACAGTCAAACAACTGATAATGCCAAATTTTTGTGGGGATACAGAGATATAAAAAGGTTCATGCACTGTGGGTGACGGTGCTTCCTGACATGACGTTCTGGAGAGCAATCTGGCAGTAATTTCACTCTGGGTACACATTATTAAAAAGAAATCTCCAGGTGTCCACAAGGAGACCAGGACAGAGAAAGGCTGTGGAGCAGTATTTGTAGTAATTATTAGCTGGAGATGATCACAGGGAGACTGTATAAGTACACTAGTGTGTGTGTGTGTGTGTGTGTGTGTGTGTGTGTGTGTGTGTGTGTGTGTAACATACTGTAAAATAAGCAGCTGAAAGAAATACTGAAGTTATACCACACATATGAATAATAGAAAACAGAGTACCTAGTGGAAAAAAAAAAACAAAAACAAAAAGAATAGGGGTCTATAAATAAAGTCTCTTATATAAATGAAGATATCCTACACAGGAAGTATCTATGTAACTGTGGCAAGAACACATGCAAAAAATATTATACATATTAAATTCTTTTTTAAGAGCGAGAGAGAAGAATGTTAGTATAAAGTTTAGATAAAAAGGAATAAATAAAACTGAGACAGGGAAAAGACAGAGGCAGCCCCTGTCTTGTTAGAGCAGGGTAAGGGGCTTCGGGAGAGAACAAGAGCAGGAAGCATCCTGAGGGCCTCAGGAATATACAGGAACAGGATGCCTGCTGCAGGAATGCCCTTGTGCTTTAAGCTACCAGTAAGGGTCCCACGAGCATGCCACATTTGGAAATATAGACAACTTTCAATAAGATTGGTCAAAACAAGGAACAGCATTCCAGCAGGAACCAATAGAAATTAGACAACTCAGCTAAGTGTGAGACATATACCCCTAGACATAGCCCAGAGGGTGGCACTCTCGTCCTCTGCTAGCGTGAGCCTGGAGTTCTGTACTATCACTTTCTCTAAATAAAAAGCATTTTTTTCTTCCTTGCCTACCTTGAGCGTTTGCAAAGTTCATTTTTCAACTCCATGAACAAGAACCCCAGTATCAAAACAGGATGAAACTAGAAAGAGGCCCTTCCTGAACCAAAGAGAATAATGAACTGAGCTGTTTGATTATTTCAGTTCTCTGCCCTTTGCTGGTGGTGGAGAGTGTGAGTAAATGAATGAATGAGTGTGACTGAATGACACTTTGCATAATTGATTAATTACATGAATATTTATAGTCAGAAAGCACAGCTTCTCTCAAGTAGGATTAATAAAAGGAAACTCACTTATAAATATTGTAGTACAACTGTAGACCACTAAGGAAAAACTAGGAAGCTTATGTTACCTGAAGTTAAGGGATATGGGCCACTCCAGGAAACTGAAAATTTGGCTGACCAAGAAATGTTCAGAACGTTTTTCATAATTATTATTCTTAATGTGCCTTATTCACAAAGTTTATACTATGATCATCAATATTATCTAAGTATTTAAAAGACTGACAGATATTTTTATGTGTGAAACCATAGTCCATGTTTACTATTTTTTCCAAAATTGGTTTAAATAAAGCATGAAAATCTATCCCTGCTTTTATAACATTGCATTCAGTAGAGGACAGGTTTCCTTTAGATTGTAAGGTTTAGCAAACCATTTCTGTAAAGGGACAGATAATGACTACTTTTGGCTTTGTGGGTCACACAGAAACTGTTGCTGCTACTCAACAGCTGTCATAAAATGAAAACAATCATGGAAAATGTGTAAATGAATGGCCAAAGTTGGATTTGCCCTTCAAGGGGTCATGTTGGCCTGAGGCCACAGTTTACCAATCTCTGCTTTAGAGTAAAACTTCACACTAATCATGACTTCAAAAGCTGACTAATAATTTAAAAAATGAATTCAATCTGCTTTATTAATAAGTAGAATTTTAAAGATGACCATTTAGCTCCTTTGGAGTGGTAAAATGTAAAACAACTAGAAGGCTTATCAACAGATGTGTATCTCCCATCCCTACTTGATCTTACAAATATCTCAAATAAATATGGGAACTTTCCAAAAGATTATAATCAGCTTTCAAATATGTGAACAGAAAAAGACAGACATAACTACAAATAATTATTAAATTAAAAAATCCAGTTGTGAGACTCATTGATTGGGAATGACTGTGTGTTTCCACTTGCCTGTGAATTTGTCTGATAATCTGGAAATTAGTCGAACTAAAAAAGGAAAAGTAGAAAGGAAGGAAGAAAAGTAGAGAAGGGGAGGAAGGAAAATTATAATGAAGCTATTTTGTAAACGTTTGATTTAGGAGGTTTCCGAATTTCCATGTTTCTTGACTTAACTTTTGATCCATCATTCTCATTCTTCTTCATGCTGAAGTGCATGACTCTTACCTAAGCACTGCCCTAACTCAAAACTTCTCTGAAGTACATATATACCTATTTTATATATGTATATATATGCTTCCTTATACGGATAGAGTGACAGCTATAGTTTTATGTATATATAATATAAAACATATATGTATATAAACTATATTAAGAATATATAATATATAAAACAAATAAAAAGATTAAATGTATGTGAAAAGCCTAAAGGATAAAATTCTACATTATTGAATAACTATAAGAAGCTTAAATAAATGGACTGTTGTAATGTGCTTATCAATTAGGAAGAATAAATGTCCAGAGGATGTCAGCTGGCTCCATATTAAGTTTTAGATTTGACTCTGTTTAATGAAAGTCTCCAAAGAGTTTTTCACAGAACTTCACATTTTGATTCTGAAGTCTATAAAGAAGAATAAGGGATCAAGATATTAGGATACTCTTAAAGAAGAGCAAAGTAGAGGGACTGCTCTATCAGATATCAAGACTTACAGTAAAGCTATGATAAATAATGAATATAGGATCAGGAGGGGATAGGCAAATGTTAAAAAAGGATAAGTAAATTCTCTACAAAAGAGAATGAAATGTTCTGTAGAAGATACAGATGTCTATATCAGAAGTAACATTTCATGAAAATCACTGAGGTACAGTAAATAGACAGCTGATACAGATGTAGAAATTGGTCAGCCATATGGATAGCACACAACTAACACTTAACCCATTGCTATACATAAAAAAGTGTTATGAGATTAGAAACTGGCTAAAAAAGTGTGATGTGAAAAGCAAAACTTTAAATATTTTAGGAACAAATATAGGGGGATGCATTTATGCCAACTGGGAAGGGATATATTTCTTAAATAAAACAAAAGGGTATAACTTTGGTTTCTGTTTCCACATTTAAAAATCTTGGAAGTTACTACTCTTCCCTAACAATAAATGAAGAGCTAAAAAAGCTAAAAGTAGATCCATAAGAGAAGTGAGGTCACAAAGTAAACTGCTGCCTCCAAAATTAAAGACACAAGCAGATGGATACAGAAAATCACAATATACCAGAGCAGAAACCTCTGCTGCAACCAGTACAAGAACAGGAAAACCTGCACTATAATTGATGAATTACCAGAGGCAAGGGGTGGACTAGTCTTAGAGTTAACAAATCTAGGGGGACTCAATTATAGGGGAGTCCCATACTTTTGTAGGTTGTACCTCCAGGAGCATGATCAGTTTCTCATAGTAAATAGGAAAGAAAAATCTCCAAATGCATGTAGCAAAGGAGGGGGAATGGAGCCATTCTGAAATACATCAAAGCACTCTGCTCCTAATAAGGCCTGTTCTCAAGAGCAACTAACCACATCCTAACCTGCTTAATATTTATCAGAACCTAAATGGCCTAGGAAAGGAATACACCACTCCAGCCAAATGTTAGCCTTCTAAAGGGGAGAAAGGAAATACCCAGCTTTAGCCCACTCTAGCCATCCTGTCCCACCCAAGTGGAGGATGGGAGAGAACTGAAAAATAGTTGTGAAGTTCACAGTGCAGATGCACAGGCTAAGAGACTGAGACCTAACCTTAGGGCTATAGAATACTCCCCCTCCCTGCACACTTCACTACCACATTACTGTAAGCCTATCGCTAGCATTTCTTTTTATGCAGTACATCATATTCAGCTATAAAGAAAACATTACAAGGCATACTAAAAGGCAAAAAACATAGTATGAAGAGACAGAAATTATCAGAAACAAGCATGGTAGGGATGTTGGAATTATCAAATCAAGATTTAAAACAACTATAATATGATAGAGGCTCTAATTTAAAAAGTAGACAGCATGTATTTACAGATGGACAGTATAAGCAGAGACATAGAAATTCTAAGAAATAATTGAAAGAAATAGTAGAGATCAAAAAGGCTTAACAGAAATGAGGAAAGCTTTTAAAGGATGTATTAGTAGACTGGATAAACCTGAGGAAAGAATTCCTGAGCTTGAGGGCACCTCGATGGAACCTTTCAAAACTGAAAAGTACAGAGAAGACTGAAAAAAAAAACCAGAATATCCAAGAACTTTGGACAACTACAAAAAAGTGTAATATATATATATCACAGGAATATCAGAAACTGAATAAAGACAAAAAGGAACCAAAGAAATATTTGAAACAATAATTACTGGGAATTTCTTCAAATTAATGTTATACAGCAAACTCAGATCCTAGCAAACTTTGAGAAAACCATATAAGATAAATACCCCAAAAACTACATATAAACATTTAATTTACAACTGCAGAAAATCAATATAAAGAAAAATCCTGAAAGAAACCAGAAAAAAAAAAATTTGTCTTAAGAGAAGCAAAGATAAAAATTACATCTGACCTCAACTCAGAAGCCATATTAACAAGAAGAGAATAGAGTGAAATATTTAAAGTAGTGGGAAAAAAGTGAAAACAAAAATAAAAATGCCAAGCTAGAATTCTGCACTGTGTAAAATTGTTCATTTTAGATAACATAACAAAAACTGAGGCAATTTAAAAGTAAATTAGTGAGGGGAACTGCATTACATTGACACTAACCAAAAGAAAGTAGGAGTAGTTATATTAATTTGAGGCAGAGTAGCCCTTAAAGGAAGGAAAGTTAGCAGGGATAAAGGAGGCTAATATATGACAAAATGACCAACTCTCCAAGTAGACATAAGATCCACAGTGGACATGTGCCTAACAACAGAGTAACGCATTTTGAGGCAAAAATTAATAGAAGTGCAAAGAGAATAGATAAATCCACCATCACAGTCAGGGACGTAAGTACGTCTCTATGGGGAACGGACAGACCCAGCAGACATAACATCAGCAAGGACATAGTTCACTCAACATCACCAAGCAGCTGGACAGAATCATCATCTACAGACTATTCCATCCAAAAATAGCAGAATATACATTCTTTTCAAATTTACTGAAGCATTCACCAAAATAAGGCACACTATGGGACATAAAAAAAACTTAATAGATTTTTAAAAATAGAAATTATACAGTGTCTTTCTCAGATCACAGTGGTATTAAACTAGAAATCATTAGCAGAAAGAACTAGCAAACCTGAAAATATGTGGAAATCAACAACACATTCCTAAATAACACATGCATCAAATAATAAAATAATTTTTTAAATATTTAAAATAAATGAAAATAAAAACATAACATCAAAACTCGGGGGCTAGGGTAAAAACAGAAATTGATAGCATTGAATGTAGACATTAGAAAAGAAGAAAGATGTAAAGTCAATCATCTTGGCTTCAATCTTAGGAAACTAGAGAAAAAAAATTAAGTCCAGAGTAAACAGAAGAAAAGTAATTATAAGAATTAGAGAAACTATCAATGAAATTGAAAACAGAAAATCTATATAAAAAAATCAATGAAACCAAAAGCTGGCTCTTTGAAAAGATAATAAAATCATCAAGCCTCTGGCCCTGCTAAGAAAAAGAGAGAAGACAAAAAATACTATTATCAAAAAAAAAAAAAATGGGGATATAACAACACATTCAATACAAATTAAAATGATAAAATAATGATAAGAACTATCCTATATCCCAAACTTTGATAACCTAGGGCAGATGGGCCAATTCCTCAAAAGATACAATTTGTGAAACTCACACAAGAAATAGACTATCTAATTTATAGTCTAATCTAATAATATAGGTCTTTATTTATTAAGGAAAATACATAACGTTCAAAACAGAAAACATCAGGCAAAGACTGGATCATAAGTGAATTATACCAAACATTTATGGAATAAATGATACCAATTCTCCACATTTTCCTTCAGAAGATAGAAGAGGAATTACTTGCTAACTCTTTATGAAGCCAGTGTCACCCTAATACCAAAACCAAAGACTTTACAAGACAAGAAAACTACACATCAATGAATACAGATGCAAAATCCTCATGAGAATAGCAAATTGAACGCAACAATACAACAGTATATAAAAAAAATTGTGCATCATGACCAAATGGATTTATCCCAGGTATACAAGCCTTGGACAACACATAAAAATCAATCAATGTAATCCATCATATCAACACGCCAAAGAAAAAGTTTCATGACCAAATCAATAGATGAAGAAAAGCTTTTGAAAAAATCTAAACTATTCATGATAAAAACTCTGAGGAAACTAAAAATAGAGGGGAAGATTCTCAACTTGATAAAGAATATCTACAAAGAAACTTACAGCTAATATCATAATTATGAGAAATTAAAAGCTTTTGCAGAAAGCACAGAACAAGACAAGGATGTCCCCTCATGACTATTCAACATCATTCTGAAATCCTTGCTAATGTCATTGTGATTAGACAAAAATAAATAAAAAGCATCGAGTTTGGGAAGGGAGAAAAACTTGCTTTGTTCACAGATGGCATGATCATCTATGTAGGAAATGCAAAAGAACTGACAAAGAAACTCCTAAAATGAATAAGCATCTATAGCAAGGTTGGAGAATACAAGGTTAATATACAAATGTCAAATATTTTCTTATATATCATCAATGAAAAAATGGAATTTGAAATTAAAAACACAATATCATTTGTATTAACACCCCTAAAAAATACTTAGGTGTAAATCTAACAAAATATGTACAAAATCCATATGAGAACTACAAAACCCTTGGAAGAAATCAAAACTTACTAAAAGGAGAGAAATTCCATGTTCACAGATAAGAAGATTCAATACTGTTAAGATGTCAGTTCATTCACTTGATATATAGACTCAGGGCAATCTCAATAAAAATCCCAGCAAGATATTTTGTAAATATCAACAAACTGATTCTAAAATTTATATGGAGAGGCAAAGGACCCAGCATAGACAATACAATATCTAAGAACAATCACATTGGAGGGCTGATACTATCTGATTTTAAAACTTACTACAAATCTACAGTATTAAGACTGATGAGAGAACAGACACATTACAAAACAGAATGTAAAGACAAGAAATAGATTCACATAAATACTGTCAACTGATCTTTGACAAAGGAGCAAAGAAAGGCAATGAAGAAAAGTAGTTCCTCTTCAATAAATGGCACTGGAACAACTAGATATACCTCCAGATATACTCTGTAAAACATGAACCTAGACACAGACATTATACTCATCACAAAGATTAACTCAAAATGGATCACAAACACGAATGTAAAATGTGAAATCTAAAACTCTAGAAGTTAACCATAGGAGAAAATCTAGATGACTTTGGGTTTCTCAAAACCTTGTTGCCTACAACACCAAAGACATGATTGATGAAAGGAACAACTGATAAGTTGAATTTCATTAAAATTAAAAAATGTCTGCTCTGCAAAACACATTGTCAAGAGGAAAAAGAAAAGTCATAGACCGGGAGACAATATTTGTACAGCACACATCTGACAAAGAACTGTTTTGCAAAATATACAAAAAAACTCTTAAAACTATAAGAAAACAAGCAACCTGATTTAAAAATGAGCCAAAGATTTTAGCAGATACCTCACCAAAGAAGATATACAGATGTCAAGCGTATGAAAAGATTTTCCACATCGTATGTCATCAGCAAATGACCAAAATCCAGATCACTGACAACACGAGATGCTCATGAGGCTGGGGAGCCACAGGGATTCTCAATCATTGCTCGTGGGAATATAAAAATGGTAGAGCCTCTTTGGAAGAGAGGTTGGCAGTTTCTTCAAAAAGTAAATATACTCTTACCACATGATCCAGTAATCACTCTCCTTGGTATTTGCCAAAGGTACTTGACAACTTATGTGGATGTCTATAGCAGCTTTATTCACAATTGCCCAAATTTGGAAGCAACCATGGTCCTTTCAGTAGGTAATTGGATAAATAAACTGTGGTACATATATATAGACAGGAGAATAGTTTTTGGTGGTAAAAACCATGAAAAGACATGGAAGAAAATTCAAATGCCTATATTCCAGAAACCAATCTGAAAAGTTATATATTGTATGATTCCAACTATATGACATTCTGGATAAGGCAAAACATGGAGACAGTAAAAAGCTCAGTGATTGCTGGGTGGGAGGGAGAAATGACTAGGGCAACTATGAGAATTATTACAGCAGTGAAAATCCTTGAAGTGATACAATAATGATGGATATATGTCACTATACACTTATCCAAACCTATAGGATATACAACAGCAAGAGTGATCCCTAGTGCAAATTGTGAGTTTTGGGTAATAATGGTAATTTTAACAAATGTGCCACTCTGGTGGGGATGTTGATAATGGAGGAATCTATTCTTCGATGGGGGCAGGGATATGTGGACTATCTGTGCACGTTCCTCTCAATTTTATTGTGAACCTAAAATTGCTGTAAAAAGCAGTATCTTAAAAAATACACAAGAATGCAAGTGTGAATGCATAATTTATATCTTTGATTACATTAAAATTAAGATAATTTCTTCAGCTACATAGTAATTAGTCTATTATATAGATTAAGCACATAAAGTTCTCCCAAATATATAAATAGGCAAAAATGAACAGACCAAATATTCACTGAATAATAAAAACAAATGCTAATAAATATTTTTAAAATACTCAAACTTATAATCGTCAGAGAAACTTAAAAGCACATCCACTGAATTTGCAAAAAGAAATAATTTCTGGCAGCACAGTCAGGAAAGATAAGGAATAATAGGAACTCTTAAACACTGCAGGCTGAGAATGAACGTTGTTATAATCACTCCAGGAGCTATTTGGCTTAGCATGTAAACATAATGGCTTCTATTCGTAACCTTTGAGGATGTTCAAGGGTTATACCTTCAAAAGAACACTCATGAAACATAGTCCATGTCGGAAAAAATACTAGAAATAATCCAAATTCCATTGGTAAAGACAATGATTTACTTTAAATAATGGAATACTACCTAGCTTTCAAAATAAATATATATTAGCTGCATCTATCAATCTGGATGAATCTCAGAATATAAAATAAATAAGTAAAAAGAATAGAGTATCCTTTCTATAACTGAATTTATGCAAAATACTATTTTTAGCTGTATTAACATATAAATAACACATACACATGAATAATAAGCATGACAGTATGACTGCTAATGTTGTTTATGAATTGTTTTTAATATTCGATAGATTTCTAGTCTTTTAAATTAAAAAATAAAATCACGTTTTATTTCCGTCAGTTCCTCTGCTTAATATCCACAGCACAAACCTTCTAACTCCGCTTCAGAAAATGTAAGTAGCCCCTATTTCTTTTTGCCAAGCTCTTCTCTTTCATATTCTTTGGCAATATATCTGCTCCCAGCATGTCAGCCTTCAACTTTATGAAAGTATCTTTCAAGTCTAGATCTCCAGTCTAAACCACTCCCTCACTAATTCTGCATTTTCAGTTTCCTGTTGGGTACTACCAGCTGGGTGTCTTCTGGCCACTTGAAGAGGGGTATTTTAGTGCATCAAGTTTATTGAGCCGTACTACAATTAGCATACAATGATATGTAAGTCTTTGCTATGTGCCCTGATTTCCCCTATAGCTGTAGTGATTTATGAACCTCCTTTGTGATATGTGTATGATGTTATATGAAGCATATATTATAAATATATAATCTCATGTATTTGTCATTGTATTTGCAAAGACTTTACCAAAATCCAAGAAGGACGTGACCCTTAAAGGGTAAAATTCTAATATTAAATGTGATAAAATAGGATCCTGTTCCAAATGGTCTGAAATCATTTTCAAGTTTGTTAAATATGCTTGCTTCTTCAAAAAAATACACAGAGTAAACTGTTCCTTTAAATCATGGTATCCTGACTTGAATATCACTGACCAAGAAGCTAGATATATTTGCATCTTCTGGTTTCCACTTTGTCCCTTTTGATCTTTCGTCTTTCAGAGTTAACCCCCAACCAAATAAAAATAAAAACAAAAGCAAATGCTTCATTTAATCTGGCTTCTCCACACACTAACTGCCCACCACTTCTCATCCTGTACTTTTCTCCCTCACTTAGTTTCTATCCCCTTTGAAAATATTTCATCTTTAACCCATTGAATTCTCATTTCAACTATGTGCTTATTGTCTTTTAAATCTTTAATAAGCTCTGAATTAAAAATTAAAGTGTTTATTCTTAATGTGCCTCTTAGTCAATCTGTCCAATGTAATGCCAATAACTATTTTTCTCAAAACTCTTATTATTTTTTTTTACTTTTTTTATTCCTGTTTATTCTTATCTTCTGTCAATAGTAGTACTCAGTGTATTTTCTGATTCTCTTATTCTGCCAGCTTCTAAAATACTGTGAAGGACTTAAAGTTTTAAGAGGATTTAAAATTTTCCTTTCCTGGGAACCAACATAACTATGAAAGCTGCAGCCCTCACTCCTTCCCTAGGAGGCTGCTATCTATATGCAGTAGAGGGACTTGGAATCCAGGTCTCTGGGCATTGTGTGAGTGACAGTTGGTGAACTCTACTGCATCTCTGAATGTCTATAATTTTCTCCGGCACTTGACTTACTATGACTCCGCAGAGAAAGAGTGAAGGTTCTGGTTTGTTCTGCAACAGAAGTGAAACAGACCTGGGCATATAATTGAGATTTTGCAACAAAAGTCTAAAACCAGTGATACTGGTTTAGGAGTCATGCAGCAGGCAGAAAACAGATAAGCTTCCATGAGGGGACGTTTTGAAGAAAAATGAGAAAAGTTATCGGGAACTGGGATGAGAGTGACCTTTATGATGCGATAGCAGAAAGTTTGACAATACCGTCATTGATGATAATGTAGAAAGTAGAAAATGTTCCGAATAAACTCAGTGGTCTGGCTATGGAGAGTTCCTGGTTTCTGCCCACTGTCCATGATAAAATCTGGAGGGAGATAATTTCAAGAGCAAACTTTCCAGTGCCAGTTAGAATTTTAAAGAAATATATAGGGTTAGGGCAGTCTTCCCAGCTAGGGGAATATTTTCAAAGTAACAAATGGCCTCAGGACAAATATCAAATAAATCCAAAGTACTACCAGTAAAACATAGCTTCTGGGAATCCAGAGTAGGCCTGGAAGGCCCTTTGTTAAGACCTCAGAAGTATTTAGAGAAGATCTCAAAAGCATTTTCAATTCAACAAAAAGGCCACTTAGAACCTAAGAGCAAGTCCCATTGACCCTCTTGGCTACACAACAGGCTTCTAAACTCTTAAAAGCATTGCCCCCTCTGCTTCCGTACAGGGGTCTGAGGTAAAGAAGGCTCACCTTCAAGATATTTCTTGGTGTGGGATCTGTCTAATGGAGTAGAATATAAACTGACAATAAATGCAGAAAATTTTTAAAGGAATAGTATCAGCTTTAATGGAAAGGCATGGAGAGAAGAGTGAAAAGTCTTTGATGCTCTAAATGTTTGCACTCAGAAAACAAAAAATTATCTAACCCAAATCAGGAGCTACTTTTGATGGAAATATAAGTATGAATCAGTGAGAAAAAAGAACAAAGAAGGCAGAATTTAGAGCCAAGGAGAATCTTTGCAGGTACTCAGTGGGTCCTAATCAAGAAATTTGCACCTCATGTGAGGCTGCATTTCAGCATTGCCAAGGAAAAGTCCCTGAATGTCTGCCTCACTGTCCCCACCTTTTTGGGTGGGGAAAGGGTGTGTCTTATAATTACACTCTCCAGACAGGAGTCATATGTTGAATGCATGCTGGGTAGATAATTTGCCTTTGTTGTTCATAAGAATAAGAGAAATGATATATATCCAAGTAACTGAACCTGAGATGTCATCCTGAGATGACAAAAGAAGTGAGAAGAAAATAGATTTTAAAGGCAATGTGGATAAAAATACTTGCAGTAGAATTCATTTAGCATTTCAAGACCAGTAAACCAGGACAGTAACAAATAAGGATCAGCATGGGAAAAGTAAATGATATTTTTCTAGTACACACTAAATGTTGATGCTTTAAATAACTTGTCATTAATCAAGATAACAACTGTGTGAGATAGATGTTAAGTTTTCCCATTATAAATAAGGTAATGGAGGTTTATATTAATGGCAAAGCCAGGTTTCTAGTCCAAATCTATTTGACTATAAAGTTTGGACTGTTCCACTTCACCAAAATATTAACATGCAGGCAGCAACTTGACTAAGACATCATGAGTCTACGGGAATTCTGTGTAGGTAAGAAAACCGAACAATGTAGAAAAAATTTTCTCCTATCAACATGGAGAGATAGCCTAAGGGACAAGAAACTTAAGGATGACACACCTGGAACCTTCTGCATTTGCAGAAACATGGCTCCCAAAGGACCTCAAAGACAGAGGGCAGAAACAATAATTCAAAATTGTATACAGGCAGAGCCTCTGATTTTATTTGTGAGGTAGAGAAGTTGGACAGTTTCCAGTTGTTGACTGTTTATCCATCACAACTTAACTCAGTATTATTAACGCCATACCTTAGAGGTTATATTATCAGGTTATATTTCACCAGATATCAGTTCTTGGGTCCATCATTCATTATTTTTCTTTCAATTATAAAATGGTGATTATATTTTCTTACAATTAGAAAATATGAAGTGCTTTCAAAAGGATATGTGTAGTGTTATGTTTGAAATGGTATATATTTGGCAAGTGGTAAATGTATGTGGTTTGAAGCACAATGACAATCATATTAATAGGCGTGAGTTCATCCTTCCAACTTAATAAGGAAATTAATCATTATCTTCACTGATAAACAGATGTTATTTTGAAACAGAAAAATATACTTCAAAGTGAACACAGAAAATTAAATGAAAATTCCTCCAACATATGATGAACCTCAAGGTTTTACAAATACCATTGAAATTAGATGAAGTTTAAAATGACTACTATATGCACCCCCAGACACAGACCGTATTAAGAGATGATTTATCAGAATGTTTCTCAGTTTCCTATAGTGCTTACTTTATCAAAGCACTAAGCCCAGTTGTCTTATCTTTACTACTGTTGCAGATTTACTGGGAAGCCTCTGAGGAAAGACTGGGGTGCAGGAGGTTTGTTCGTGAGCACCCTAGCAGCAACCCTGGTTTGAGGTCTGTGGGTGACCTTGGGCTGAGAGAGAGGTCAGGCTGCTCAAGAGTTAAAATATCCTGCCAGAATCATTCCAAATGGGATGCAATTGAAAAGATGAAATTTTGAGGCTTTTATCTCATCTGTCTGTGAATGTGAGCTGCGCCAGGAAGATGATCCTAAGCAAGGCATCTCTGGGCATTGGAGGCAATCCCTGAGGGCCAAATGAAGTTGGCCAACTGCAAATTTGGCAGTTACGGAAATGTGTTCCTCCTTAAAGGATGTGCTGCAAGATAGATCTCCGTGGAGGAAAAGCTTTTTTTGCCAATGCTGTGGATGAGGAACTAAGAAGAATGATTTGGAGAATGGGACATGACACCTAGCGATTGAATCTGGGATAAAAATGTTCTTCTGAAGATTCTTGCTCTCCGACTGAAGAGCACAGTAACCTGTTCATGACACAGGTCCAAAAAATTATTTGTAATATTGCAAAGCAGGTTTTTGACCTGCTAGACACATCAATTGTCTTAATTTCTGAGTTTTGAATAAAAAAATATGTCTGTCATTTTCTTTCTCTTTTCTGGGGTTTCTAGATAGCCCAATTAGTTTTGTTAAAGTAGACAATAACTCTCTGTGATTCAGGGACTATTAAAAAGTCTTAAAGGAGATTTTATTATGACAGGGCTATACACATTGAAACAGTCACAGAAATGTCAGCTACTTCAGCTCTTATGCAAGAGCCTTAAATTTAAAGCAGACAGAACAAGAGGGCCTTTGAAGCTGGTTTAAGGCTATCCAAGCTGCCAATGGATACAGCCTTCTAGTGCTGATGACAGGTAATAATTAACTCAGATTGTAATTATATAATCACCCGTACTAATCAAAGCCCTTGTTACATGGGTTCTGAAATGATATATAGGGGGATTTGAAAAAATGTAATATTCTGCACAGTTTGAGCTCAACATTCATTCCAGTGCAAATAATATTTTAAAAAATATACCGCTCATAGTTGTTAAATGATTTTTAAGTGAATAAAAATCCTTAATCAATAATCAGTATTGTAATGGTGACTGACTTTATGAAATTATTTTACTTTATATGATGCCAGCTGATGCTAATGAAAAATTAATCTTATTTCAAGTTTACATGAATTTTTCATGTAAACTTGAAATAAGATAACATTACCTTTTGTTTTCAATGAAGTTTCATAGGATATGCTTGTTAATAATATAATTCTCGGAGAATGCAAAAGCAATGTAAGGACTGATATTGGTAATATGGTGCTACAAGGACAGAATCTCTACAGACATGGCTATGTGGACTGTTACGGAGATGCAGATGCGGCAATCATTAGTGATTGTTACCAGATAGATTCTCCTCCATCCACGGTAGTTGGCAGTACTTCCTGACTAGTTCTGACCAATGAGATTTCTCCTTTCCAGCGAAAGGATTTAGTGGCCAATGTGAGGCTCTCCAAGACAAGGCCTCCGTATTCTGATGGTGACAGAGGTGTTGAAGACGGTGGCTGCCCCATCAGCCTGCGTCCCTCTATGGCTGCGCTGAGCACCTTCTTGTCTGCCTGTGACAAGCGTGTGGATTGATCTGGGAATAATAGATGGGTCTCTGCTGTATCAAGCCCGGGAGAGCTGGAGGTTATTACCAGGTTTTACTTAGTCTGTTCTGGCTCAAACTCATGGAAAGGCCTTGGAAGATAGGTGAAGATGAAAAGTTGAGGGGAGTTGACTTGCTAGCACAAACAGGAATAGAAAATACTCGTTATGTTACTCAAAAATGAAAATAACCTTCCATGAGGGGGATTTTGGAGTTTAGGCCATAGACTGCAAGTGAAGACGTAACTGTGAAGAATGTGACACATGTTTAAATGAGGTGCCCTGATACTCGCTATCTCTGTGGCTATTTATTTACATTTTCTCAAGTTCACTGCTTGGAATCAACCCCATAAACAGTCAAAGAAGGACTGGGAAGAGGCCCTCTCTCCTCAGGTGCACAGCACAGATTGATCAACCATTTGATGACAGACTCTAGAGGGTTGGGCCACTAAGGTGGGGGGATTACAACTAGGTCTACATGGAAAAAGAAGTCACCTGGGAAACATTTATAGAACAAAGTCATTCAAAAGGCTGGTTTAATTTTCTGGGAAAAAACAAACAGTAAAGCCATTCTTTTTCTTACATATCATAAACTAAGCTACCAAAAATATGACAAAATTGTTACTGAGGCATCTGCACATACATTTGAACTTCTTCAGTTATATTTATTTTGCATTACAGGAGACTCTATAAGTAGAGTCAATTACCTGGTCTCGATCTTAAGAAGTTATGGAAATTGTCAGATTTATTCAAGATTTACATCTGTTCACATGTCAGTATGGCATGAGAGGGAGCAATTACTGTCTTCAAGAGCAGCATTCATTTCCTCTGCACCCTCCCAATATACACCCTCTAACACAAACCAATGGACATTTTCTTCTACGGTCATTTGCTCAGTGTGGATGCCTGAATCTCAATTCCTGCTTGAACACATTCCATGGAAGTTTACAGCTGGGTTCCATGTAAATTTGGAACTTGGATTCCATGTAAATTTGCAAGTAGGTTTCCACAGTCAAATTGGATTTGGCAGGAAGAGGTGAGATTCTGAGCCTGACAAACTTTGAGTGTCCCTAATCCTCTACCTAACTTTATAAACCTGGAATGTGGGTCTTCAAAAAATGGGCCCATTAGAAATTGTGTGATCATATTTATCAAGGTATTTGCACAAGTTTATATGAAAGCCAAAACTGCATCATCTATAAAAATATGACTGTGAGAAATGTGGCACAGACATACTGTAAGTGCTCACATGTCACACATCGTATGGGAAATTATAACTGAAATTCATTTCATTTCTGAAATTTTTCTAAGTTTTGTTTTTAAAGTACTATCACATTACTTTTTTTTAATAGTGTGATTTCAGTGGGAATTTTCAAACACACAGAATAGAGAGGAAGGTGTACTGAAGTCTCAGGCATACTTCAGCAAGCATCATTAGTAATGAGTTTACTAATCTTGTGTCATCCATCTCACACATTTTCTTACTCTTACTGTCTCTCCATCTTACCCTATTTTTTGCCTACTTTTTGGCTAGAGTATGTTGAAGCAAATGCAACCCTTAACCAAGGAGCTTCATTTTATTAACTATAAGCACTATGCAGTTAGTGCAACGGCAATAGTCATACTTCCTTAATATTAGCTATTATTTCCAAATTTTCTGATTGCCCTAAAAATGTATTTTTAGAATCACTTAAGAATCAGTATTCCACCAATATCTGTGCATAAGATTAGGTTGATGTGTTTCTTAATCTCTTTGATCTATAAGCATGATCCCACTGCCCCTTTTATTTATATGATGAATAAATAAGCCAATCATTTATCCTCTTCCCACCCTATGGTTTGATTTGATTGCATCCTTGTATTATTTTAAGTATTCCTTTGCTTAATGCATTACCTGTGTACTGGTTGTCAGATTCAGAGGCTTAGATTCAACTCAGAGTCAATTTAAGTGTTATTTTGTACTTCTTAAAGCTTTGTTTCTAGAGGCATGTAATGTTTGCTTGCCTTACCCTTAATAGATTGATCAATGGCTTTCTGATACTATTGGTTCAATTCATCTATTATAAAATTCCACATCAATTTCCCACCAAATTCCCAAAGTGATCTTTATAGGTAGTAATGTTTGTTTCCTAGATTCATTATTTATTTAGGGAATGGAGAATAGTGACATTTGATTTCACCATTTTTCTACATCTCAGACATAATTATTTGGAAGATTACCTTATCAGCACTTTTGAACCTTAAATATATATATTATTTATAATAAGTCTAGGATAAATAATTGGTACTCCCACCTTCTAAAATCAACTTGCAGAGCAATTATTAGTTGCCCTAGCAACATCCAACGGTATGGCCGATAATTTTTTAATTATTTTGCAATCGTGCTCTTAGCAGTGATCTCCACCCCCTCCCTCACCGATTAGAAAACTCTAATACAGTTATTCTTATACCCCTCTATTTTTCCCCTGACTCCAACATCCTTCAGTTTTCCACTGAATTTAAGGGGAAACATGTTCCATATACTTGAGAGAATTTTGGGTGGTCGGAAGCACTGAATAATTCAGGAATATTTATAATAAGTGCTTCTGATTAACCAGGAAGCACTCAGAATGACTAGTATACAGAGTTCTTTCTCTTGGAGGTCATAACCCAAATTAACAGAGAGAACACCTTTATCCAAAACACAGACATTAGGAAAATTTATTAGTAGCTAAAAATCTGCAGAGATGGTGAATGCTACTGGAAACAGTTGCCATAGTTGATGCTAAAGGAAGGAACAATAATATGAATGTGGGCTGACGGCTTTTAATATACAAAAACCTATCATCTGGCAAAGGCTTGAAGGGCATGTATAATTTGCAGTGACTGATGTAGGATGAAATCTAAGATCAACATAAATGTTTTTTCTTAAATATATCTTGCCTCCTGAAATAAACTGAACATTGAAAATTCAAACCAGCTTATTCTACCAGTTTTAAATATGTATATTTCTTGTGATTCAATATTTGTAAGGTTTGTTCATAGAGCTTAAATTGAATATATTAGTATCTTAATTTAGAAAATTGCAATAGGTAACATTTGAAGTAACTAAAGTTGTTAACTAGGTTATGATTCCTAGCATCCTTCTCTCAAGACCATTCAAAATTACTTCACTTTCCCTATGTTTTGAGATGGGATTTGTTATATCACTGTATAACAAAAACGCCAAGCCATTGATGTATTTTGCTCAGCATTGTCTTTCCCTTGTCACCTTTTTAGGTTTGTTTTTCAGTGCAGTATTGGTCTCTTTCCTCCATCCACAGTGGTCAGCACTTTGTACACTCGTCTGGACTCCAGGAAAAACATTCAGCCACATTTCTGGCTTCCTCGGGGAACAAGTACAATGAGAAAGAAGACACTGTTATCACCTGAAAGCTCCTCAAAAGTATAAGCATTTCAGTTGGTATTTTTGCTGCACTTCATATTTTGGGATTGAGAGTTGTTCTGGCAAAAATAGGGAGATGCCAAAGGTATACTAGATGATTTGAAAAGAAAAAAACAAATCTATCCTGATTGTATATTTATACAATTTCAATGGCTCAAACAAAATAAAGGGAGAATGTTTAAAAGTAAGCGAAGTTCCAAAAATCTATCATCAGGATACACACAAATAAAGAGAAATCTGCTGATTTGATATTACACCAGCTTATTCTACCAGTTTTAAATACGTATATTTCTTGTGATTCAATATCTCTATGAAAGTAAAACTGTCAATTCTAAATTTTATTTTGAAAGAAATAATCTAATCATTCTATTCTTACCTTGAGAAAAAACCCTAAATGCTTTTTTGACACTAAGATTTCCTTTTCCTATTCATATTAGCTTTGATGTGTGGGAATCCTGACGTGTCTTCCACCAAAAGTTTCATCATCAAATTGTAAGACTTTATTATTTGGTAAATCTGTGTTAATATCGCTCTGAAAAACTTGAGCAGGAGAAGTACAATAGAAGTACAACATAAGACATCACCTTTCTTCACATACACACAGATGGGTGGCATGCTTAGTGATTAAATCTCTTTAAAAATATTTATTACTGTATTTTTCTGTTAATTAGGATAAAATAATGTATCCATGACATTTCCTTTTTTCCTTAACTTGTAATGCACGGAGCAGAATGTGGGTTCATGGGAAATGCAGCAATTCACACATTTAACTTCTGACTCTAGATTTCATGGGCAGCCAACTGATTTGACTCACTACCAAATTCACCAGTGATGAGGATATTTCCACTCTTCCAGTCATTCTAAAGCATCTTGATTAACAAATATGCCTTGGAAGATGGGATTTAGTAATAATTATAAAAGTTAATTTAGCACATATTTCTGTATTAAATCAATGTCCTGTTCTGCCATCACAGAGAATTGATTTTTACATTTTTGAAGAACTATAAAAGATGATAGCATTTTCTGTAGCTTTAGCTAGTAAATACAACACTATTTTCAGGGTACACGAATATAGAGACTCCAGTGCATAGATGCGCGCACACACACACACACACACACACACACACACACACACACACACACACACACAGTTACAGAACTAGCTGTTGCTCTCTTTTTATATCTGCACACTAAGTTAACCTATGTGGTTTTTTGGTTCCCAGAACTCTATACCTATCACATTGTATATGGACCCTTGATTTTTTTGTTCATACCAAAATGTTTTTTTCTCATCTTTGAAGAATTTTGAAATCAACTCTTATGAGGTGCCTTTAATGTAGTAATCACAGTACCAAAAAAAGCTAATATTATGATCACTATTTTTTCTATAATTGAAAATGACAAATGACCATACCCAAGGGTTGACCATGTAATCTTTAATCAATCTACTCCACTGGGAAAGAATGACAAACAATAGACTTCATTTTATTACCAAGTCCATTTAGTAACATATCTTGAAATTAATACTGAATAATATCTTTATAATGTTAAATGCTAAGATTTATTATTTCCTCATTTATGTGGGTAATTTAATGTATTGCATTATATATTATGTATGCATAAGTTAATCAGCAATGTTAATTTCTCTAGATATGTACCCACTAATCAAAGTTAAATCAATAATTTTTATTATCTTAATTTTCCAATAAAAAGATTCAGAAGGAAATTCTTAAACTTAGTTGGTGGTTACTAGAAATTACAGTAAATAGAATAGTTTGTTCTTAGTGTTCCTTTGCTAAATCTTCGAAGGGAAATAAATCCCTGACTATAGGATTGTTTAACAGCAATTACATAATCCAACTACAAAGTGCTGATTTGGGACATAACTTGAAATCTTTAAACCATTAGTAGAATACATCTGTGAGCACAGGTTGTCTGAGAATTCATCTCTGCAAATCCCCAAGTCCTTCAGGAATTAGTGAAACAAAGACTCAGCAGTTGATTCAAACACTGCCAGGTACAATTCAAAATCAAACTCACAACTCTGCAAATGCCTCCAAAATGTACCAATTTAACACTTATAATGACTAAAGAAAACTAACCAGCAGGCAGTAAACATATTGACGGCAGTGTTGATCCCTCCCCAAGCAACTCTAATTCGCTTCATTTAGCAAAGGAATGCTTCCTCATTTTGAAGTTCTTAAACCTTATTATGTTGAAATCTAAATTTTATTACACTATTCTATTATTCACAAAGTTGTCTATTAGATATTTCTGTTTTATGCAATTCTCTTTTATGCAATTCAAAGACAATACAAATCAGCTTTAGTAAAATATAAATACGAAAAATTTATTTTTAAACATTTTTGCATAAGTTTCACCAGTTCACCCAGAAATGAAATACTAGCTAGATTACTAGAGTAACATAATTAACTTTAAAAATTCTTACATAAAATGACATCTCCCAATCAATGAAATACCTATGAAGTAAATGTTTGAATTCAGCTATTTCCTATAAATGTGTTATATTCAAATATATAAAGATCATTAAGTAGTTAATGTGAACAAGCTAATAGCAAATAGTTATATTTATTAGTGTATATTGTTTTATCACAAGTAATCATACATACTATTTTTATCAAAATAATTTCACCAGAGACTAAATAATGTATTATTTACAAAACATATATATGATAAATATGCCATGAGCAATAAACTCATATTGAAAATAGTGCAATAAAAAGATTTGCTCCAAATTTTTCTAATGAATTAAAATTAAATATGATAAAATGCAAATATTTTGAGGTAATAGTGGATGACTTTTGACATGTGCACTAGCCTTACAACTATCACCCCAAATAGGATAGATTCGCTATCACTCCAAAAACTTGACTTGTGTTTCATTCCAGTCAAACTCTCTCCAATCCCCATCAACATGCAACCAGCAATATGTTTTCAGTCATGATAGATATCTCTTGCCTGTTTCCAAATTTTATATAAGTGAAATCATACAGTAAGTACTTTGAGTCTGCCTTCTTTTTCCCTCAGAATAATAACTGAAATTTCAAATGTGTTGAATGTATCAGCAGACATTTTCATTACAGACTATTTCATTGTACAGATATTAAACTTATTTATCTACTATTTTGTTGATGGACAACTGGATAGTTTCTATTCTGGAGTAATTATGAGTAAAGCTACTGTAAACATGCATT
Source organism: Manis pentadactyla (assembly GCF_030020395.1). Taxonomy (NCBI): domain Eukaryota; kingdom Metazoa; phylum Chordata; class Mammalia; order Pholidota; family Manidae; genus Manis; species Manis pentadactyla. Next base: position 12,517,996 of record NC_080034.1, read on the forward strand.
TGACATCTGTTGCTAGACATAAATTTTCATTTTTCTTGGTAAATATGTAATAGTGCAATTGCTGGAACAAAGATTAAGTGCATATTCCACTTTAAAAGGAAGGGCCAAATTGTATTCTAAAGATGTACAATTTTACAGTCCCACAACAATTAATATTAATTCCAGTTGCTCTGTGTCCTGGCCAACAATGTGCATTGCCACACTGATCATGGTCTTCCTAGTGAGTGTGAAATTGTATCTGTTTGGATTTTTAATTTGGTATTATTAGATGACTAATGATTTTGAGCAGCTTTTCAATACTTTTTGTATATCTTCCTTAGTGAAGTCTATCTGCTAATCTTGTGCCTATACTTTATAAAATTCCTCTCATTTTATTATTGACATTGTATTATTCATATAACGTATATGCAAGATTTGTCAAACATGTATCCTAAATATTCTCCCACTCATTTACTTGTTTTTCATTTTATTAATATACATTTTATTTGGTTATGAAAATATGGTAAGGAAGCATAAAATCTAAATACAATAAAATACACAGGTATTTTTGGCTCAGTTCAATGACATGAGAATTTTATATAACCAACGCACAAAACCATTTAGTGCTACTATTATTCAAAACTCTGTAATTGTGCCTTTTTCTAGTCCATTCTTTTGTCTGCGAAGACAACTACTTTTTCATTTCTGCAACAACTGATTAGCTCATATTGTACCAGAATTTTATATAAACAAATTATATAGTAAATTGTTTTGGGTCTGTCCTTGTTCACTCAATGTAATGTTAATGAAATTGCAATGGAACACTTTATAATTTTTGGCATGATGGTCACAATATGTCTACAACAAACTTAAACTGAAGAGCTAAAAACTGATAAGTGACATTGATTTTGGTCTATGAGAAATAATATTGAGCTTCTATCTTTAAAAAAAAAGTATATTTTGAGTATAAAAAACAAGCAACCCCAGTGGAACAAGCAGCTTACTAAGCAGGAATTGCAAAAAAAAAAAAATGGACATTTTTCTCAAGAATAAGGAGAATACAGTATAATAATACCTTCAAAGGACTATGAAAGTAAACAATGATCACAACATACCTTGGTACTTAACTATCATGTAGCTATGAGGGCAATTTTAATACTCTTTTTAGACAAGTAAAAATCACTAGTATTTATCCCGAAAAAGTAGAGCTTCAGGAAAAAAGAAACATTTCAGAAAAAATGCTGACAGAAATAAGTAATAAATATATGGTTTAATCAACCAAAATACTGATTGCTTAAATTTCTAATAACTAATTTGAATTTTAAAAACAAGTTGCTTTGAATATCAGTTGACTTAGATCACATTTAGTATAAAACTCATACAAAAATGAGCAGATTTCAAGCATTGTAAGATTTTCTACTGTTGGGGAATAGGAGAGAGATTTCTTAGTACTGAACACTTTTTGAAGTTAGTCTTTTTTAATGAAGGTTTAAAAGTATTTACTAAAAAATTAAAAAGAGTAATTTTTAAACTAACAAGAAGAAAAGTGAAAAACACATGATCCAAAATGAGACACCAAAGTAAAACAAATAAATGAAGCATAAAAAAAGCAAGACAAATAGAAAGCACAAATCATAATGTAGAATAAGTTCAATGTAGAATAAATTCAAATAAGTCAGAGGTTATAAGCAAGGCATACGGACTATTTTTGCTAGTTAAACGGTAGAGACTGAGATTAAGTGGGAAATCTGCATGCATAATTCATTCAAACCGTGCCAGGGCGTGGAAAAATTAATAGTAAGTGTATGGTAAAATATACTAAGCAAATACTAATGAAAAAAACACTCATGAAGCTAAGACAGAATGCCTACTTTCTACATAACTAGTATATAAAACACTTGGTTATAAGAAAAACAAAAACAAAACCAATCACAAGAAGCTTACCTACACAGCAGGTATGCAGAACCAAAATAATGTAAAAAAAAATAAATAATACCAACATTAGTTATAATAATACATATCAATAATTAACCCCAAATTAAAATGTAAAGGAGGTTAGTGTCAAAATAATTAATAATTACATACCAACTATTTGCTGCACCCTAAAAGCATTGTTAAAATAAATTGGCAAAGGATGTTTGAAAACATAGGATATGGAAAGATGTAAAAAGAAAATGGGTAAAATTAAAGGTTGGAATATTAATTTAAGGCAAGGTATAAATAAGACAAAAAGCATTCAATGGGACAGAGAATTTCATATTATATTGATACAAGATACTACCTACAATGAAAATATCAGTCATAAAATTTTATGAGCCAAATAACAGAGCTTTAAAGTATATTAAGCAGAAAGTATTAGAAATTCAGAGATATATATAAAATACACAAGTGCCTGAAGATGTTAACAAACCATTATCTGCACATGAAACATAACATAGTGAGAAAATAAAGCCATATAAGGATTCTTACTAAATAAGTGTTCTACTGTGTTGTATGGAGAAAACTAAACAAGTGGGACATCAATATTTTTTCTTTTCTGTTTCCAAAGTAGTTACATACATTTACTTTCAAAGCATAGCTTTGATGACAGGTGGGATGGGATTTTGAAAATCACAAGAAGTGCTCCTAGGTATTAAGAAGAATAATTGTTCATTGTGGATAAAGCACTGGAGATGCCATTAATCTAAATCTAAACGTGTCAGTATGATATGCTAACAGCTGGATTAGGGAAAGAAGATTCGATGTAATTTTATCAAGGCTATGTGTCTCCAAAGTTACAAATCTTTTCACTTTTGTAAAATACAAAGTTAGATGACAAAGTTCTTAAAATCATCATCACTATGAGTTGGTAGATGTGAATGTGTTTTTCTTTTCCCACAAGCTCTTAAAATGGAACAGTGCCATGATAGGAAGGTTGGCTTTATCATCTCTTAATGAGACACTAAATGATATACTATGAAAAGCTACAAGTTATAGCTGGTTATGCACACTAATGTTTGTTTTTTATATATTGGGGCACATACTAATGTACAAACAGATAAGCTTTCAAGAAGACTGTGTGTTACCATAGCTTTGCAGTTTTTCTGACATGGTATTTTTGCCCTTTTTAATATGCAGGAATAAATTCTGCTATATCTAACAAAACAAAACAAAATCACAATAGTTTAAAATAAACATTTCAGTCTATCCATACATGAAAGACAGGAAGATCAGGATGGAAGAGGGCTCGAAAGTCATTAGAGATTCTGGGTCTATTTGCTTATTCTATTGTCCTTTGTGAAGGATAATCCAAGAAAGCTTTTGACCTCAGCCTTACTATGACCTCTTTTTTCATAAAGCTTTCTGTTTCTGGGGAAAAAAAAAACAGAGTAACTTTTCTTTCTACTAGTTGCTTGCCTAAAGGCTGAGCCCCAGAAAGAAATACAGCAAAACACATCTTACCTCTCTTAAATTCCTGTGCCCCAGATGTAGCCTAGAATGATTTGATCTTCTTAACAGAAGAGGTCATGTGGCTCCTGAACAATTTAGCATTTTGGAAATGGACACGTGATCAACACTGCTTAAAGGATTTGCACAGTGTAGGTCCCAAAGTCCTTGCTCAACCAGAAGAAGGGATTCCAAAAACCATCTGAGACTGAGTTATTCACCAGTTTGCTGACCTAATTCACAGAAGCATTGAAAGAATAGTGTATGTACATTAAATTGGACTGAATTGTGTCCTTTCAAAAATTGCATGTTGAAGCTCTAACCACGAATGTGAACTATGTTTGGATATGGGGCTTGAATGGAAGAAATTCAGATTAAATGAGGTTATTAGTGTGGGCCCTGATCCTATAGGATTGATGCCTGTGTAAAAGCAAGAAATACCCAGAGCTTGAGCTCCATCATGTGCCCAAAGGAAAAGCCATGTGAGAATACAGTGGGAATGTGGCTGTCTGCAAACCAGGAAAAGAGCCCTTACCAGAAACCAGATTTGCTAGAAAACTTATCAGGGAATTCTACCTTCTGAACTGTGAGAAAATGTATCTTGTTTAAGCCACCTAGTCATTAGTATTTTGTTTTAGCAGTCTGAGCAGACTAATACACAATTGTGTGTGTATATGTGAGTGTGTATAAAATGTATATGACAAAACTATTCTGTGGTATTTATTAGAAATATTCAAGAGTTGTCTAGGAAAGTAATTATTGTATTGATATGCCAAGAACTTTTAATGTGAAGGATGTTCTTTCTAAGAATTTTTTTTTAAATTTCATCTACTATTAGATTGATAGAATAGTTGCAAAAATAGCATAGGCAAGCATCTTACTATGCTGATGGACAGTGACTGTAATGGGGTATGTGGTGGGGACTTGATAATAGGGGGAGTCTAGTAACTATAATGTTGCTCATGTAATTGTACATTAACAATACAAAAATAAAATAGCATACAGTTTCCATAACCCTTCACTTAACTTCCACCAGTTGCTTGTGATTTACAAAACTAAGCTCAGTTATCACAACCAAAGATCTGTGAAAATTTAGCATGAACAATGCATATGAGTAAATGGTAACTCGGTTCTATTTTATATTAATAACAGTTGTATATTAATAAATGCTTCATTATAAAATATTTGTGCTTGATGACTGATTTATTTCTGTTTATTCAGAGGAGTCTTGCATATAATCCTGCTTTTGACACTGTAGACACTTCAATCAACAGATTCTGAGATCAGAAACTAAGAATTATGACGTCTTAATAAGATTAAGCAGCGGGAGGAAAATGAAAACTCCTCAAATATAATGTTTTTAACAATTAGCAACTCAGGGAAGGTCATAACCATAAAAAAGCATAATAATGTATTTTTAGATGCATGTGTATTAGATGCATGTGAGTAAGGCTCGGTTCAAACTATTATAAAATCTCAGCTGTCTCTGCCTCACATTTCTCAGCATTGTCAGAAGGTCCTATAGTCACCCACAATGGTCTTAGTTTTATAGTTTATTTTAGTTGTCAAGTAATAGCACCAAGAGCTTCTGTAAAACTGTAACCTCTAGATAATATCAATTTCATAAGAGAACAAAATCAATCTACTGTAACTTCCATAGTTTCCTAACTTCTTAGTTAAACTTATTTATGAAGAAAACCAATATTACAGGAATGATAGCTAACAGTGGAGCCCAACAATGTTCAGGAGAGAACACAATTTGAAATCCACTTGTTCATGTGGCAAAATTATTGTAGTTACATATTTTATGCAAATTCAAATAATGAAAAGAACCAATCTGAAAAAACTGAGTAAAGGCATAAACTTACTGGCTAATGTTTCATTATCCACATGTTGTCTATAATATTTAAATGAAGTCATGGCTCTATAAATGCAATTATATAGACAATTAAATATCATTGTTAAAATAGAAAAAATAATTTTTAATGGAGCTTAGAATTTTCTATTTTAGTTTTAGGTTTATTTATATGGGAAAAGGATTGTGGAATATTAGTATGAGGTGCTTAAGATATTTTATTACTACTCAATAATGAATTTTCTTATTAATAATTTAAAGAATTACTTAAATTAACTTAAATTCCTTCTTCAAATGTTATTCCTAGATTAATTCTCTGTATTTACATGCCATAGTCATTATTTGGTAGTCAAAAAATTGTCCTTTCTTTGTCAGCAGAAGTTAAATATGCCATTTTGCAGCTTTTAAAGGACTGTAGGTAATAACCTTACTTGATATACTCACAGCTTTAAACAGGTGAAACAAATCATTAAAGAAAGTATGTGAGTAAAGATGTAATATTTAGAATGAAAACTTCCAGTCCACAGAACCGTTATATCACTTTGTGGAAATGACATTTCCTTTTGAAGTGATAAAATAATAAACATGTGTTTTCACATAGAGTTTGTCTACAAATGTAAAACAGAATACATAGTGAATCAAACAGAATATTAAATGACCTGTTAATTGAGGCAAATATTTACAGCTCTTTGATTAAATTATGTAGAAAAAAAAAAGGTGACTTGCTTAAAGGCTGACACTCTGATCTATATTTTAAGGCCTCTTAAAAGTGAGAAAAATGTATAATGAAATTATGTCAGCTTTAGCTCTAGGATGAAAGCTAAAGAATCTTCTTTATTCTGTTCTATTAAACATTCATGAATCTGCATTTTTCATATATACTTACAGGATTCTAGCTATTTTGCAATTGTCATGGATAATGCTGAGTAAAAGTACATTTACCACATTTCATAGGAAACATATTGCATAGTGAGAAGAAAAAACAACTAAGCCAGACAACATACATTTAAACCAAAAATCCATCTGAACTGTTCAAGTGGTCATAATCAATGTGAATCATTAAAGCTATACTGAGTCTTCCAATTTCAGCTGTAAATATGGTGAAATCACTGACTAACATTGCTTTCCTTCAGCACGTATTTTTAGTCACTTCCAAAGTCACAGTCTAGGGCAATTATTGAAATTACTAAATCCATAAAGCATTTGAAATAAAGTTTTTGAAGGTAGTCTAATGAAACATGTAGTTTACAATCAATACGAAACAGCAGGAGCAAAGTTATATAGTGATTCTCAATCATATATTGAAATGCAAATTGTAGGGCTTGCTGTGTTATGCCTCCCATTAATCTGTACATTTCAAAACTGTAAAAATGATAGGAATTTTTTCCTGAAAAAAAGAGCAACCTCAACACCCAAAAAGCAAATAACCCAATTAAAAAATGGGCAGAGGATCTGAACAGACAATTCTCCAAAGAAGAAATTCAGATGGCCAACAGGCACATGAAAAGATGCTCCACACCACTAATTATCAGGGAAATGAAAATAAAAACCACAATGAGATATCACCTCACACCAGTTAGGATGGCCAGTATAGAAAAGACTAAGAACAACAAATGCTGGTGACGATGCGGAGAAAGGGGAACCCTCCTACACTGCTGGTGGGAACGTAAACTAGCTCAACCATTGTGGAAAGCAATATAGAGGTTCCTCAAAAAACTAAAAATGGAAATACCATTTGACCTGGGAATTCCACTCCTAGGAATTTACCCTAAGAATACAAGTTCTCAGATTCAAAAAGACATATGCACCCCTATGTTTACTGCAGCACTATTTACAATAGCCAAGATATGGAAGCAACCTAAGTGTCCATCAGTAGATGAATGGATAAAGAAGAGGTGCTACATATACACAATGGAATACTATTCAGCCATAAGAAAGAAACAAATCCTACTGATGCTGGGGTTCTTGTTCGTGGAGCCGAAGAATGAAATCTGCAAACGTTCAAGGTAGGAGAGCAAGGCAGATGCTTTTATTTGGAGATAAAGTGAGAGGACAGAGCTCCTGGCTCAGGCCAGGAGGGGACAAAAGACCACCCAGGTGGTGTGCTGTCTAGGGGTTTTATAGGCAATTGAGAGACAAAGATCTAGGAATGTATACCTGCTAAGTAGTCCCAAAATGTTTATCTGAGATACTTAAGGGGAGAAATTTGAAAGAGCTTCTTAAAAATACAGGTACTGAATTGTATAGGTAACTGAGAAGAATTGGCTAATGTTGAAGACTGAACTGGAATTTGATAACTTTATTCTGACACTAATTATTGAAGTTATAAGATATTTTCAGTTTTATTTAGTAACTCAGGGTAGGTATGGCAAAGACAGGAAGATGGAATGAACTAGAATTAGGTCTTTGCCAAACTTTTAAACAGGCAACAGTGAGCCAAGGGAATTTGCAATTTCAGCAAGGGAAAAAGTTTTGGTGATTTATTTTGAAGTTCATATTAAATATACAAAGAAAGTTAGATAGTAGATAGTACAAGTCACTGATTTGACAGCAAGTTGAATATAAGGAGTTGGAATCTGAAAATTTTAAAGTGAACCAGCTATGGTCAGTGACTTGCTGGAGTAGACTGTGTACGACTTCTCCGAACTTGTATTTAGTGGGAGCATTTACCCACGTAAGTTTTCAAGAGGTGTGAGTCAGTGTTTGCTTTTTGTTTTCTGAGAATGGGTTATTTTACAATTATGATATACTCTTGACTATAAGTTCTAAGTTATGGGTATGGGAACTGGATGGCTGGCTGATAAGAGTAGAGGTAAAGAAGTAAAGATGCTGAGTTATTAGTTCACACACATCACAACTTGAAATTCTTGATCATGATGGCAGGTCTTTAGGTAAAAGAGTGAGGTTTCAACATTTTCAATAAGTTAGTAGAATCCATCTAGTGGTAAATAAAGTACTGAAATTGGATAGGGAGTGATATTAGATAGATAAGAATAAATACATCACAAATAAGAGAGATTTACATAATGTAAAAGAGATTAATGATTATAGAGTAGTATTTTCAAGTGAGGATGACTAAATTTAACATCCTACTATGGTATGTGGGTTGTGGGTGATTCAGTAGTCCTGAGAAGCCACAGATTAAATGATGTCTCAAAGGTAAAGAGGTTTCATTTGGTACAATACAAGAACTGATGTTCACTAATAAGGTCAACTATGTATATGCACATTCATCTAGCTTTCCAGAGTTCAGAGGTGAGTCAGTCCATATGTTCATTTTCCTAAGGTAAAATGGGAGGATGTGGGGCCAAAGAGAAGGCAAGTCTTGTGGTAATGAGAATATAGAAGGCCATGGATGGTCAAGGGAATCTTACATTTTAAGGAGTAAACAAGATCTCAATGCTATGAAGCATATATGTTGTCAAGTTTTTCAGAGGAGTTAATCCCAAAGCCTCATAGTAGATGTAGATCTCAGTATCTCCAACACCTTATGTAATTGTGCTTCCGAGGCAAAGTACAAGGAACCAAATGTTTGGCTCATGAACATTATGCATGCCTTGAAAAGAAAAAACAGCTGTCTCTCATAATTGCAAGAGATGCTGAAGTTTAGAAGTCGCTACCCATGGCCTTAATTGAATCTATTCCCAAGGAAGTTGTGAATTTTGTTACTTAAAAGAAGCTGTGATAAAATGAGTCATTTACAGTCTCTTATAATTTTCTCTAAGGAATGTGAACAAACTCCACTGGAAAAGTAAGGTAAGCAATTCAAAGAGATCTATCTCAAGAGTAAAAAAGTTTCCTAGAGTAACAAATCCAAAAAAAGTTATTTAAACAATTATTTTCAAATAAATATATATGTATACACATATATATATACTTTTTCTAATGATAAGCCTTGAATATTATTTTTATAGCAATTAAAGAATTATGCAATGTTGTCATTGGTCAAATCTATGATATGTATAGTGAAAATTTCTTTATTCTATGATTTTGCAGGTAGTCTTAGAAATACTGAAGAATTTCCACAGGAAAAGACTAGAGATGTGATCTACTTATCCCAAATTTCACTTTGAAAATCAAATTACTTGTGATTTACATACCTAAAACTTATAGAAGTATTTTTTTTGTCATGAAACTAAATAGATTCCAATCAGGTAGTCTTGCTGATGGATAGAAACTTAAGAGATCATGTAGTGCTTCCTTCTAATTGTTAGAAAAAAGAGACCAAGGTAGATTACACACACATGTCCCCAAAGAACAACCGTAAGTCCAAACTCAATTCTCCTGAAAAGAAATTTAGTGTTCTTTTTAATATTATGTTGCTTATTGTAAAAGGAAAATGTATATGTTCTAGCTAATATTTAACCATTATCTGCTAGGTTGATGTTCCACACCTAACTGAACTAAAATAAAACAGAGGTAAAGAAGTGGGTATCTGAGAATTAACACAAAGCTACCTAACTTTTGTTGATCTTGCTGAGTGATGAGAGTTGATGAGGCTCTTCTCCAGTGAGATTTTGACTGGTAATATTAGGGTAAGTGTTGAAAGTAAATAGTAAGAAAATCGCAGTTGAGGGCAATTGCAGAAAAAATAAATAGAAGGAAGGATAAATTATAGCAGTGATCTAGTACACATACAGGAAATCAGTATAATCTAATAATTAGTAATAATAAAAACATTCCAAGAGTCTTAGGAAATAAGAGTCCTAGCAACTACTCAAAGACAAGGACAGATTATACTCTTGGGTTGTTGGCACTGAAGTGGTAATAGGGAATTTCTTCCCAAATAGCAACCAATCCAATTGTGTCTTCAAAATGGAAAACGTAGAACCAGAAATTTTATCAGGAAAAAAAATGACAGGGTCATATCTATTTTACATAAATAAGTAGGCCACATTGGTTTGAAGTTTCTGGCTCAGAAATTTCATTGCCAAGGTAAACAAGAAGATGGCAGTAGGGGACAAGGACTTGGGGTTGAGGAACTCTTACAAAACCATTCATTTCAATCTAAGCTATTTCGGTCAGACTAACATCACATAGGATACCAGCGCAAGACCTCAGGTATGGAATACACAGCCATCCAGGCCACAGCATGAAAACATGGGCTATTTCTGGTAAAACCTCAAGCATCTGTCAACCCAAAGTGAAACTAGCATTCTGAATCTGTCTCACGTCAAAACAGACCTTGAATGAAATGAAACTGGCGGGTAAAGATAACTGTGAAATGAGGAAAACCATGAAAATGTATATTAATTAATATTTAGTGGTGCTTAATACTTTTAAAGGCATTTATTTGTGATTTAAATATACAGAAACTTGTTTATAATAGTCTTGTCAAATTAATGTTATTTTTTATTGAGGTATAATTTTGTGGTATACAGAAGAGTGGCCACTCAAAGTGTCTACATGATAATCCCAGAGCCTGTGAATATGTTACCTTACAAGACAAGGGAGAACTAAGGTTGCAGATGGAATTAAGTCCGCTTAGCAACTGGCTTTAACATAGAGAGATTATCCAGTTGGAATATAATTACAAGGACCTTAAACGCAAAAGAGGCAGAAGACTCAGTGTCAGAAAGATGAGATGTGAGAAAGGCCATCGCTGTCTGTGAAGATGCAAGAGGGCCAAGAGACAAGAAGAGTAGGCGACCTCTAGAGGGTGGAAAGGGCTAGAAAAAGGCATGTTCACTTAGAGCTTTCTGAAAGGACACAGCCTCGCTGGCATCTTGATTTCAACCTGGTGAGGCCTATTTGAAATTCTGACCCTCAAAACAAAAGATAAGACACTTGTGTTATTTTAAGAATCAACTTTGTGGTGATTTGTTACAGTAGCAGTAAGAAAGTGATACAACTTGATACAGTGAAAAGTCTACTTCTAATTACTGAGTGAGTCATGCCTCCACGATTGTGGATTTGTCTAATCCTCCCTTTTGCTCTGTAAGGGTTTTCTTCTGTCTTTTGAAACTCAATTATAGGTATATTAAATGAGGCTTATTACTGCTTCCTGGTGAATTGCCTCTTTTATCACTATGGAATATCACTTTATATGTCATCATACTCCTTGGCCTGAGGTCTATTTTTCTGACATTGGCAGAGCCACACCAGCTTCCTTAAGCTATTTGTGTGATATGCCTAGTTTTTCATCCTTTTACTTTCAACCTATGTTTCTGTGAACAGCATAAATTCAGGTCTTGCTTTCTTATTCAGTCTAACAATCTGGGTCTTTTCATTTCAGAGTTTATTCCTTTTATATTTAATATAATTACTGATATGTTTTTAAGCTTACTTCTTATTTATTTTCTATTACCCAAGATGTCTTATGCAGCTTTATTGCTATTTTCCTATTTATTCATCTAATAAAACATTTGTATTTTTCTATTTTATTTATTTCCTCTATTGGCTAGTAAGTCTCATCTCTTTCCGCACAGGCGTCCCTAACTCAGTAAAGCATAAGTAGCATTAATACTATGCCATTGTATTCCTTTCACACTGACACTTCCCAATTCTTACTTCCCACATCTGACTTCATACATGAAAATTCTCACTTTCCACTTATTTCTTCATATTTCACAATTCCACCTTCCCTTTTCCCACCCTCAACTTGCCCTTTCCTATTTCCTACAAATGTAATAAACACAGTTTAACTCAGCCACCCTAATTGTTATTAACAGATCTTTTCTATATACACATCAGAGAGATTTTTTCATCCCAGCTATTTTATAATTTCTGAATTTCTACTTAATAGTTTCCTTTTTTCTGCTGAAATTATTTATATCTTTACTTATGAAGATGATATCTCTTTGCTTTCAAATATATTTATAATAGCTGTTTTAAAGACTTAGGGTGTTAAATTCAATTTCCTGAATCTCTGAGATCAATTTATATTGCCTGCTTTCTCTTCTTGACTTTGGATAACATTTTAGTGTTTGTTTGCATGTGTAGCAACTTTTTTAAATTAAATGCTAATGTGCTGGTGATGCATTTTAAAGATTCGTCATTTTATTACCTTACAGTGAAAATTGTTGTTTGTTCTAGTAGGTAGTTCAGTTATTGCCTAGTCACCTTGAACTCATGTAGACTTGGTTTAATGCTTAATTAGGGCAGATATGTAGGAAGTTCAATGTATTTCCTAAGGTCATCTAGCTTGGTGGGTCTCAACTTACAAACACTGCTGTCTCACTAATCTTATTGAAGCTTGGTTTTAAGCTTAAGACTGTATCTAGAGTCATCCTATCTTTAGAGTAGTCATCATTCAAAGTATGGTATTTCTGGTATCTTATGTGAACGACCTGGGCATTAAAACTTTTTCTCTACTCTGGCTGGGCCACAGTGAAATGATTTCTAGAAATGCTAGTTTTGTTTTTCAGTTCACAACCTCACAGCAGCTGCTGTTTTATAAATAATATATTGCCTTGCCTGTGAATTTACAAAAGCCTAACTTTCAACCACAAACTCGGTGGGAACCCTACACAGGCTTCTTGTGTTTCTTCTACTTTCCAAATGCCCTAATTCCCAGATTTCAAATTGCTTCAGCAGCCTCAAATTCTCACCTCAGTTTCTTTAGCTTAAAGGAATGACAACACTCTGCTTTGGGAAACTGTTCACAGGCTAAGTGACTGTAGGGTTCATCTGGAGTGTTTACCTTCTATCAGGGATTGTCATTTTATGATGCCTGTTCAAGGACTAAAAACTTTGCCACATTTCTGCTCTTTTTTAATAGCTGCTGCAGGTAGGAAGGCTATTGTAATAATTATTCTCTCATGTCTAAAAGAAAATGTCCTTTCTTCCTTTTGGTCCACCTTTGTTCAATTCATTATTAAGAATTGAATCTTAAATCTTAGGCAATTTTTGTGGATTTTGTCTCTTCATTCCTGTTATTTCTGTCAATTTTTTTTTCATGGTTTTAAAGTTCTATTAAGTCCATTTACTTTTAGGATTGTTGAAAGTCTTTTTGAAAATTTGGCACTTTTATAACTGAAGTGTCTCTCTTTATCTCCACTGATACCATTTGTCTTTAAGTATGTTTTTTCTGCTAGGACTATGGCCACATTGTCTTTCTTATAACTAGTGTTTCATTACATATTTTTCCTATACTTTTACTTTTAACTTATCAGTATCTTTACATTTAAAATACAACCATTGAAGATCATGAATTTAGAGCTTATGTATTTTAATCTATTCTGGCAATCTCTCCCTCTGAATTTTGAGTACTTAGTGAATTTACATTTAAAGCAATTGCATGATTAGATTTATATGAAGCACTGATATTTGTTACTTTTGTTGTTTCTTTTTTTCTCCTCTGCTACCACTTGTGGATTACTTAATTTTTTATTATTATTATATTTTATCTCTTCCATTGTCAAATATTTATATGGCTTTATTTCACTTTTTTAGTGGCCGCTTTTCAAGTTAATAATCAGGAAGTAAGAAGGAAAAGAGGAATTGTTTAGAAGACAGAAAAAGAAGATATATAAAAAAAGAAGAAAAGATAGTTTTTTACCTAGATCACATTTATTTAAAAATTTCATCTAAATTTTTTCAGAAATATTTATACCCTAATACATACCCCAAACTGTGTTATTTTTCATAATTAATGACTGTAATTAAAATAATTATTCAGTACCACTGAGGGATTGAGCATAAAAGGAAGCCATCAAGTTTGTGTTTGAATCATAGAGTTTACAATTAAATAGTCATGTAATCTTGGACAAGTTTCTTAACTTCATTTAGTACAGGCATCCTTATCTATAAAATGAGTATTATGGTATACACTTCCTTGTCTTCATTCCTCCTGTAGTGCTCATTTTGGAATAAAGTTTTTTAAATCAATTAATTTTAGTATTCATTTTTATCTTTTTATTTCTTGTAACTATATCTATTTATCCCCCACAGTGGCTTCTCTAGGAATTACTATATATTAATTATCACAGTCTAATTTGAATTATGCCAGTTTATCTTTCATGTCTCATTTTGTTTATCATGAGAAACTTAAAACAGTACACTTGTTAACATCCATCCTTTCTTCTGTCACTATGATACATTTTCACATTATAAACCTGAAAAGACATTTTTATTTTCTTTTCACTAAATAAACCAATTTGTTTTAAGAAAATAAAAATAGATAACACTTACTGACATATATTATTTTTTGCCACTTTGCTGATATTCCTGTAGAGCTGAATTTTTATCTAGAGTCATTTCCTTTCAGTCTGAAAAATTTCCTTTAGTATACATTATGCAGGTCTGCTGACAGCTTATTGTTTTTCTCATATTTAATAATATTTGCAAATAATTTAGCAAATATAAGTGAAAATATGTTTATAGTACAAACATGTTTCTTGCCTTTATTAATGTTTACAAATAGACTGCAAAATTGGACAGGATAGGGCATTTCTAATTTGTTCAGGAGTTTGGCCAATCTGATATATTGAACACATACATATTTATGAAACCAGTCATTTCATTGGGGCTATAGGAATTCGCATTCTACAGATTATTCCTAGTTATCTGTTATGTGTGACAATATGAAAATGGACACAAGTTGTTCCTATTGATTTACTGTCCAATAAATAATTACTGTTCATTACTTATTGATTATATATTTCCATAATTATTTCCCTTGTCTCCTCTTTGTGGTTTCAGTGTCAGCTGTAGAACCCAAACAATTTACACGTAAAAATTAAAAGTCTGTTGTACAGACAATATGTATTGTCAAATAAAGTATCTCCTGGCTTGCCTATTTGCATGTGACAAAAAGATGTACTATTCTGATTACCAGCATGGACTCTACTGAACATATTGAGCAAATCTCATTAAACAGGCAGTGGGGGCTGTTTGGATTCATTATAGGTTTTAGATTGTCTCATTCTAGAAACTTAATTCCAAGAGCCAAGACAGGCATCTTAGAGGAAAAATACTCAGGGTCTAGAGTTCCAGATGAGAAAGAGACCAGGGGCTCACCAGACGATCACCCATAATTTTTCACTCATATTGGTGTTCTTAATTGCTACTGGTAGAACTTACCACTGCCACATGTTTTACTGAGAGGAAAAAAAAAAGATAATTAAATAAATTAAAAAAAAAGAGATGATTACTTAAATGTCATCCCCTTAAGGACAGAGGCTGCATCTTTCTCTTATGCAAACTAGGCTATTAACAAGGAAGCCTCAAGAACAGTCACTAAGCTAGTTTCCCCCTAATATATTCCCAGAAGGAAGACATTTAAAAAAAAAAAAAGCCTCACTTGGGTGTGAATAGCCTTTCATCAAAAGCACGGAGTGATTCTGTGTGTTCTGTCTATAAGGTCCACCAGGCATCAAGTCCTAAAGTAAGAGAAATACAACCTTCCCAACAAGGGGTTCAGTTATACTCCCCTCAGTTTTCCTTCAGCATAACTAGCATACATGAAGATAATTTGGAAATCTTAAAATACCCTATGGGTGACGTTAGAAGTAAAGACTTCCTTTACCTGGATTTCTGTGGGCACTGGCAATGTGGACATCCTCATTCCAGTTTTCGGCATGTCACTGGGATTAAAAGGCGCATGTCTCACTCCAAACCCCTCACTTAACAAGCTGTGTGGCCTTTCATGTTTCTGAATCATAATTTTCTTAGGTATAAAACCAGAGTAATATGATGCCTCTAATTCTATGGCTGTAAGGGGGAAAAAATGGTATAAGCTATTTATATGAACCTGGCAAAGGTCTGGTATATTTTAGATTTGATAAATCCCTTTCCCCTATCCTTTCATTGTTTGATGGAGGTGTTCTCATTAATTTCATAAATATTGCTCTTCATAGCTAATACTTAGCTATAGTAATCTTATCAACAAATAGATTTTTTTGGTCCTAGAATAAACAACAGATTGCTTAGGAACTTGGGAATGGAGGCCATTAATGTAGGAACTAATTGAAAATTAAGTTTGAAATAGAGTCCATTTAATTAAATGTAGTCTTTATCCTGATTTGTCAAGAAAAGGTTAACAGTATCATGTACTAAACTGCACTGTGATGTGTTAACCTGGTTTAATAGTAATTCCTTCAAAAATTCCTATCCCTTGCAATGTCCTAGGCACTTGTTACAAAGGTTATGATTGTGAACCAAATAAAAACAGACCTGTACTTTGGTTGTTAAGAGTCTAGTAGCAAATCTAAGTGGCTACAAAAATTTATAGTGTTCTAAAATACTGCTTTTCACTTAAAGGTCTATTTTTCTCTGCAGTCTGTACATTGCACTGAGATGGTAAGTGCAAAGTATTAAAAAATTGCATGGAAGGTAACAAATTGTCAACTACGTTTCTTCTTTCCCTTTCATTTCATTGGAAACTCTGACTCATTTTACCAGCTAGCAAGTGGTAATTGGCTTTAAAATTTTAATTTTTTTGAGAATATTACCTTGTGAGAGCTTTTTGATACCTTTGTGCCCAGAAGGCATTTTAACTTGTTCATGACCTAGATTTTCAAAATCTTTCTTTTGAAGTTTTCAAAATAGTTAAACCACAACTCTATTTTGTAGTACAATATTCTATCAGAAAAGCATACTCATAAGTGCTCTTACAAGTGAGCAACCACAATAACAAGAGATTATACTAAGTGTTGTCCATATTAGTGGCCTGAATTTTTATTATATTTTTAATTCATTTTAAGGCTAAATAAAAAGTTTGTTGCTTTAGAAATTAAGGAAATTAGTTTCCACTCTTTGATGTTTATATTTCTCCAATACAGTACATTATTTTTGCTGATAATCTGCCCCCAAAATTATACATAATATACAGCTTTTGTGTATATTATAATGGTAGTAAGTGTATTTTCTATTTAAAGATATATTATTTAATAGGCCTTCATTGTGATTTTAGACCAAACCCAATGGGAAAAGAATGAAAATTGTATCCAGGATTGCTGATTTTCATATAGGGCATAAGGAATTGGATGAAATAATAATGTCAGACTGTAGCTAATACAGTTATAGGCTAAAAGAATGCAAGTCGATGAAAGAAAGTTTAGGTCTCCTATACCTGTATTTTATTGATCTTTGCAAACTGGTTTCCAGGGAAAAAGTTGCACATGGGGGAAAAAAGATGAGTATCTTCTGCTATCTTACAGCCAATGAGAGAACTGTATCCATTAGACATTTACATAAGTGAATATTTGTTTATTATTTCCAATTATGGAGAAGAAGTTTCAATCAGGACATCACTAAGAATGTTTCAGAAAACCTAAATGGTTGTACCTTTAAGTATTTACACTGAATGAAATAAAAGGAAGCTAATAGAATGAACAGGTAGAATACACTAATGGAAAACACAAAAAAGAGAGGGAAGGAAGGAAGCCCATACTTGCAATAGGTAAATGGTTGAAATAGTTTTTTCCAAATTTCTATTCTGAAAGGATTGCTACACTGTCTTCACAGCAGCTCAAACACTGCACTTCATTCCCACATTATTTTTACCATCGTAACCAAAGACATGTGCAGCTTTACAGGCACATGAGCAACAAGGCAGGAAACACACCACCCTTTCCAGGAATGTGTACTGGCAACGGGGAAGCATGATGTTTTCACTTCTCTGGCTCTTGGGCATTAAAATGTATCTTCAAATGATTTAGATTCCTTTTGAAACATCACATAGAATGTAATTCCAATGACAAATGGATTTCGGTGCATCTCTTATATTTACTATCTCAGCTAAGATTTAGAGAGATTTGCTGTGTCCCTACTGAGAGAACAGGCGAGGTCTCCAGTTAGCCTAGTGAAGCCCCTGAGTGTATCGTGTGGATCTCCACATCACCCTGGGCAGACTTCAGAGTAGGCGGGCAGCCAGGGAAAGGCGGAGAGGGACTTTGGCTTATGCTGACATTCGGCTAGATGGTCGCTTTTATTCTACAAATTCCACATAGTCTGTTCTAGTGGGATGTGGAGTGAGAATATAGGTAACAGACTGGCCAAACCTGCTAGTGTAAAGATGGAGGAGAAATTGACCCAAAATTGACCCCAAGATCCATTAACACAGTAAAAATCACACCCCTCCATCATTAGCACAGTAAAAATCACACCTTCCCATGTCAAGATAGTTCCCAGGAGAACCAAATACAGTCAAAAACTGCCCCACCCGCCATGAGGGCGGAGCAGGCCCAAACTCCAGGATGCTCTGCCTTTCCCCTTTGAAGCCTCATCTCGCTTAGTGAATATTCATCTCACAGAGTATAAGAAAGGCTCCCTATTGTTTCCTGCATGACCCCCTCTGGGTCTGTCTGCACCCCAACTCTCACAGCAGTACTCTCCTTTCTTTCAACTCTAAATCTCCAGATAAACTCTTAGTGCTCAATGGCTTTTCTGTACCCATTCTTGAATTCTTTCTCACAACAAGACCAAGGACCCATTTAGAGTAACAAAACCAATGGAAGATTTATTTCCAAGGTCCAAGGTGTTTAGTATAGTCAATTAAGAAATAATCATCATGAGGAGATGGATAATAGTCCCTCCAAAAAAATACCTGGGATTCTAATGGACACATAGGCTACAAAAGAATGTTCAAGAAAAACTCCTTGAGATTTAATGGATGTGTAGATGTAGGGGAGGCAAAACTTTACCTCTATCTATTTAAGGTTTTCAGCTAGACTCTAACAGAAAAGACAGATCAACAGGAGGAAAAGCAGTTTCTGAATGTGCATAGCTCACATCCCCCAGGAGAAATCTCAACAAAACAGGAATGCAAGTGGCAGTTTATCAATGCAGCTTACACAGCATCTTCAACTAAGAACAGTAAGTTTGTAGAGAAATGACAGGACAAAAGAAGGCAGTTCTAGGCAAACTGAGTGGCGAACCGTGGGACAGTAAACGGACGGATGGAAACTAGTGGAGTAAGGTTAGTCTGCACACCAGCCAGTACCATCTCTTCCCTGATAAGAGTCTGTCTCCAATACAAGAAGGTATCTCGCCTTTAGGCAGCCTTATCCTGGGGAGCTTGTTCTGTGTTTGCTGTTCTTAATTACTTCAGTTTAAAACAATTTTTATGTCAAAGAGATATTTTGGGGTGACATATTCTAGCTTCCTTCCTAGGCTACCAAACGATGTTTAAGGAAAGTGTAGATAAATCAGCTAAGTTACATGTAAAAACCTTTATGACAGACACCCATGCATAACCCATTATTTTCACTTAAAATCTTCTTAAGAATTAAAATATCAAAGTCACTCCTTAGGAAATTGTATTTGTGAAGGACTGTGTGTCTCACATATAAATTCCTTGAAAAAAAGTTTAAAATAATAACAACATTTACTTTCACTCTTTCTGAAGTATAACTGCATTGGCATTATATTTTTAACTTTAGGACTATAGCTCATTTATAAAATGTTCATTTTTATAAAGAAAAAAGATGACATACCTTAGTCACACAAGCAGTTAACAAGAGGCAGACATGATGCTTCAGCTTTGATGTGGAGCCTGCAAGAGATGGAGGGAGACACTGAGGACCAAAGACAAGAACAAGGGTGAGGCCTGAATCCTGGGGATACACATTTACTAGTGCTTTCAATTATTTAAATCTAATTATATCATTTATTTTCATACACAGATAGAACACTTCTATAACTATTTTTAGAACATTTTCTTACAATCTGAATTGAGTTTTTGCATGTTAATATTGATAAAAAGGTAAAGATTACTATAATGCAAACTAGGCTATTTCTATTTATAGCTTTATATTAATTGAAGATTCAAAAATTACTTCTGACTTTGTATATATCTGTAATTTTAAATGTAATATGTTATGTCTTATATGGTAGATTTTTGAATTTCATTCCTTTTAAAATAGCAATAGAGTAAGATCTTTAACATAGACTATATAATGAAACATTTTGGTTGAAATTTATTTTTTTTTAATTCAAGAATGGGAAAGTCAGTTTAGATATTTTTTTCCCCACATAAAAAGTCACATCTGTGGCTTCTTATTGACAGTAGGAGTTCCCAAACATGATTTATAATCTGAATCTAAACATTGCTTTGGATGTTATGATACCTATTATTGCTGGTGGTGGGAGTGGGCTGAATTCATTTTCCTAAGTTCTTGTCCCACCACAACAAAGAACTAAAGGGCAGAGACACAGTAGTGAAGCAGAGTAAAAGTTTTATTTGAATGCACTCCTAGAGAGGAGCGGGCCTGAGTCAAGGAAGATAAAAGCAGGTTTACTTGAATAAAGCAGAGAGGAAGGAAAAATGGAGGAAAGAGCAGCTCATTAAACTGCTGCTCAGCCTGAGGGCATAATCCCTTGCCAACTCCTAAAGCCAGTGTCACCTGGCATCCAGTGTCTGCTTGGATCTGCACGGCATGGGAAGTAAGTCCCCACCACCCCAGGAGTTGGGGGAGCTGCAGAGCACCGGGTGGAGTGAGATTATGTTCTGAGAACTTCCCAAAGGCAAGGAAAAGATATTTTCAGGCAGGCTGCTGAGGAGCATGATCACACAGCTGCAGTCCTGGCCGGGTCACCCAGGCGACAGGAACTCTCAAACCCAAATAAGAGCTCTTGGCAGCCCCTCCCTGCTTATCTGAAGTAGGACAGAGAGAGTGACACACTCAAAGGAAGGTGAATGTGGGCAACTCAGAGAGGAGAGACGCTTAAGGGTACAGGGTCTGGGGTTTTATAGGGCTTTTCTGGGTAAGGGTCAGCATAGGGCAAGATGTATACAGGTGATTTATAAATTTTGGAGTTTTAAGAATAGGGTTATTTAGGTGACTGTGTTGGTTTGGGACTTCAGCATTCTCTGTCCACACAGGTTTATTTACACTTCCGAGGTCTGTCTCCTGCCCTGGTTACTAAGTTACTTGATTAGGGGCAGGAGGGAAAGGGAAAAAACAGCATATAGGTCAAGTTAAAGAATAAACTGGGCCTTTTAGCAGGTTAAAATAAATCTAAAGATGGCATGATCTAATTGATACAATGAAGACAGAGGCTGCACTCAGATACTTTTATCTGGGGAATAGGTGGACATTCTAAGTTACTCCAGGCTTTGGAACTTCAACTAATTAACTCACTAACTCCGTGAGTCCTTTCTGGCTCTCTGGTTTTATCTGATTAACACTTTGAGTCCTATTGGTGGACTTTCCTGGCCTGTTCTCCCTCCACCTGCTCATGTCTACTTTTCTGCCTAACATCATCAGTTACAGAAATTGTTTAAGATTTAATGGCATTAAAGTCATCCTATGATTTTGAGTTTTTCTGAAAGAAGTTAGAATACAATTATATATAAATGAGTTTATATCTAAATCTGTGCAAAATATTTCTAACCATAAACATTAAATAAAATTTTGCTATGGAATGAAGCATTGCTACCTCTAAAATGATACATTTCACATGATTTAAACTGCTGCAAAACACTTATATTTATTAAGACTGAGTCATATGCTATTCTATGTATCATTTCACAATGCCTTAACAAAAGAGTGTCAATAGGAAAGAGTAAGAAAATATCTCTGCTATTGACCACAGACAAATTTTAATTAAAAAGAAAAAAATCTATGTTCAGACAAACCTTGAGAAATAGCTTTTAACACAATGATAGCTTTGATAAGTAAACAAATTTCCATCTTTGGTGGATACAGCCTTAAGACAACATTTTCATTGAGAGAAAAAAAAAGGAATAAGCAAATTAGCAAAAAATAGAAATCCACCAAGAGTTGTTTATAAAGCAAATTCACTTAGAGAAAATATACCATTTCCACATTATTTTAGCATCGTTTCTTGTGTATTATAACCTGAATGTTATAATTCTATACAAACCTGTATTTAGAGTGAATTAGCCTTTAAGTGAGTTAATGACTTGCCCTGAGCTATTACTCATGGAGGGCCATTAAATTAATGTTGTTACAAAGGAAAAAAAAAATCACAAGGCTACTATATAGAGAAACATTTTTTTTGGCTCAGATTCAAACAGAAAACACATTTTTCCTGGATGAAGAAATTAAGGTTTCCCACTTTCTCCTTAGATTGCATGAGCATACACATGAGTACACATGTGCGTACACACACACACACACACACATGCACACACAAAGCCTGACTAAAAGAAATGCTAACTGAACCAAAAAGAATGCATTCTAGTTTTTAAAAAGTCACACAATAACAGGTCTGTGTCTGGGTTGAATCTCAGTGATGGGGTGATGTGTGAAGAGGGATACTTTACCCTGGGAATCCCCAAAAGCATATGTCGTGCACCACCAATGGGCTCAACAACCACTGTGATACAGTAGGACAAAGCTTTGCAGTACCACCCAGCTAACATTTTGCAGAGTATTTGAGGGAAATATAATCTTTCAAAACAATCAACTGAAAGACATAAGGTATTTAAGGACTGTCCTTTGAACTAGTACAATTACAAAAGCAAGAATTATTTGAAAAGTAAGAACTCTAAAGCCAAAAGCAGATCTACACAGGATACCTGAGATAAAAGCAATATGGACCCACAAACGATATTGGACTAGGATGAATCCATTATCTAGTTGTGGTCCAGAATTACGGAATAAGAGAAGAGTGTCAGTCTCTTTAGAAACTAGGGTCATATTACATTTGAAATAAATCTAAAACAATTTGATATTCCAAACCAAAAAATGTGACACAAAGGGCAAGGAGAGACCAAAGAGGCAGACCACTCCAGAGCAGCAGGTGGGAGGCCAACGCAATGAACTTATATATGAGGCCTGTTTGGGCAGCTACAAGACAGTTCTTCACACCCACCTATTAGAATCTTAAAAGTGTAGATAGCGACCTTCACTAGGTTTAGTCCCATATTCAGTCCAGATGGTCTCCACAACAACTCACTCTCTCAAGGCTGTGTCCTTGAACCAGCTCCTAGTGTGGGTGGTGGGTGGAACATCCATTCCAAAAAATCTCTGGTTACCTGGATCTGGCTCATGGGTCAACCCATGAAAATCCCCTCAATCACCTCTTGCAAAAGAGAAGAGCCTAAATCCCCTGGTCTGTCCTGAACGTATTTGTGGCTTGGGGTGATAATACAAATAAGAGGTCCACATACCATATACTAAAACTCCAAAATTATAAACCTAGCAATAAAGCCAAGCAATTTAGTCTTCAAGCTTGACAAATACATCTTCATAATTTCCTGGAAGGTAAGATACAAATGCAGCATGCACGTCCTCCTGAGTTCTGAATAAGAATGTGGTGGGGACCAGCCAGCTCCTGACCCCTGACGGATCCCCCTTTCTCTACCCGTGGCAGGTCCAACATCATAACCATAAGGGGGCATTTGCACATGTGTATGGACTAAACAGTTTGTCCAAGCTCTGTCCATAGCGTCTCATGGGAAATACCTCAGCCACCTCTCTCCTTCCACCCTGGCTTAGAGTTGAACAAACTGGCAGCATCGCCTACCCTCTAGGGCACCTACTGCAAGAGAGGCTCATGAAGGCCCTCGTACCATTTAGACAGAGGTTTCAGAGAGCAATCTGGAAGGGATCCAGGTGGCTGCATTGCCAGAAGCTTACGGATTCATCTTCCTGTGGAGAAGATCACGTACAGAAGAGGCTACATTTTCTCAAATCATTTGGTCTTAATTTTCTTAAATTTTTCCCTAAAATGACCAAAAATTGACATTTAAAAACTTGTCAAACATATACCATTTTGCAAATATATTATTGTACTTTTTCCACATTTGAGGAAATCCATAGTTGGCAACCATTTCCCCTAGTGATTAAAGTGAAACTACTTAATAGTTAAAGATAAACTATTAGTGAAACAACTACTGTAAAGCAGAAAAAATTACACTTCATGAGAAATGCTGATGTGTATGCAATGATAACAGATTTTCACATTAATCAAGCTACTAAGAATTAGGACACCATTTGTATAAGGGGAAGTATCTAGACTCAAAGGAAAATGGTTATCAATACCATAAATGTTTGATTATTGATAACTCTGTTTGCCACTATTGGCAAACTGACCCCAGGGCAGATCAGAAAGCACACCAGCTAAGGATCTGCACCATGTCTCTATTCCAAAATGTGTCTTCTGCTTTTGAGTGCATTAATACTAGTATATCGTGAATACACAGAGATTAGTGATTCTTTGAACACCAACTACAGAGGAGGCACTATAGACAGGTTTCTCCTAACATTTGCTAAATGAAGAAGTCGTTTTAGAGGTTGAAAAAATGAACAAACAGACTATAAGGACAGTATCTGTCATTATCTCAGTATTGTTGTGAAGATGGTACTTGGCACTAAATAAGCCTTCTCTTCATGTGAGCAATAAAGATGATGCGGTAACAACAATGATGGGCAGGAAGAAGAGCCAGTGCTAAATGTTGTGGGGTATGAAGAAACTGGAGATGATATGAACTTAATGAATTAAAATGTCAGTAAAATAGAAAATGAAAAGATGAGTAAAAACCAATTTGAAACCTACTAAATTGCAACAGCATTATTTACATATGTGAGTAGATTTATTATCCTGTAAATCCATTGCTAATAAATTGGATAAAAAAGAAGAACTGAGATCAATATTTAAAGAGAAACTGCCAAATGAAAACCACTGGAGAGAGTCAAAGTAACTTTTGGAACAGGGCTTAACCTGGTGTCACTTTATGTAGACTGTTTCTTTTTTTTTGAAATGTATTATTCTAAAGTTTAGAATTCAATCAAAGCAGAGAAAGAGAATCATTTATTCATTCTTTTTATTAAAAATGTATTATATGTCAGTCATTGTAGGTATCAAAAGACCTGTGTTCTAACAAAGAATAAGAGTAATACAGAATACATCAGGAGACTTTATGTATTTTTGTGTTTAGCTTTACTGAAGAAGTAATACTTAAAGTATGCCCCAAAAGAAGAATAAGATTTAGCTAGGAAACCAAGTGGAAAGAAAAGTGTTCTAGTAAGTGGACAGTGTGTTCAAAGGCCAGAGGCAGGAATGATATAAAAACTTGTGAGGAACTGCAAAATAGCCTTTTATGGTTGGAGAGAGTGACTGACATGGGCCTAAAGAAACTTAAAATGACTATACTTTGGAAGGCCTTGCAGACCATGAAAGTTGATTATTTTATTCTATGAAGGATGGAAATGGTTGAAAGATTTTAAATAGGTAAGTGAAATAAAGTTTGACATAATACATATCAATGTTTATCAACATATCATTTAGTTGAATATATCTTTATGAGGTCAAGAAAGTCCTATGTATTTGTCTCTGAAAGGAACAGAATGAATAGTGAAATAGATGTTATTTAAGGAAGAACAGAAATAAATTAGTTACTATAAATAATTATGCCCCAGGAAAATAGATTATAGGTCCCTCCATATTAAAAATTTCCATCCCCTCAAAATGAGATTTATGTACGGCTGCCAAGAATTATAAAAAACATATTTTTCTTATTGATCATATCAACTTTATTGATTTTCTCCCTTAAAAGTTTCCTCTGAACTTTGTTTCAGAGTATATATTTCATGTATCTGCAGTATTGGAAAAGATTTAAGAGCCTTACTTTATGTTGCTTGTATTACAAAAATCTATGTGCTATGCATATATCTCTATATGTACACAGCTATAGACATATTTAATACATATTAAAATAATCTAATGTAAATGCTGTTTCTACTATAACTGCAATTCCAACAGATATTTCTCTGAGTATTGAATAGAACTGGGCTATGTTTGGGACATTAACCACTGATATTGTTGCTTTGGGACATCAGCTTGAGGTGGTTTTATATTTAAATCATTAAACATCCCTGCTGTCATTCCATTCTCACCAAACAGCATTGGTTGCGATGTGATGGCCCATGTCCTGTGACTACAGGCAGAAAAGCAGATTTATAATGGACACATGAGTGTTCAGGCCTGTGTTGTTTTCAGTAGTTACTCCAAGACTGTGCATCTGGTGAGACAGGGAAAAGGGAGGGGCAGCCCCTGTTAGAACAGGAAAAGGGGCCTCCGGAGAGAACAAGAGCAGGAGGCGGAAGAGGGGGCGGAAGATGGCGGCGTGAACAGAGCAGCGGAAATCTCCTCCCAAAACCACATATAGCTATGAAAATATAACAAAGACAACCCTTCCTAGAATAAAGACCAGAGGACACAGGACAATATCCAGACCACATCCGCACCTGAGAGAACCCAGCGCCTCGCGAAGGGGGTAAGATACAAGCCCCGGCCCCGCAGGAGCCGAGCGCCCCTCCCCCCAGCTCCCGGCGGGAGAAGAGCAGGCAGAGCGGGAGGGAGACGGAGCCCAGAACTGCCGAACACCCAGCCCCAGCCATCCGGGCCAGAGTGCAGGGCGCTCAATACTAGAAAAACAGGGAAGCAAGAACAGTGAGCAGGCACTGGAGGCTGGGCGACAGAGGACATAAGAAAAGTGCACAACCTTTTTTTTTTTTTTTTCTGTTTTGTTCTGGTGAGCGCTTTTTGGAAGTCTTAAAGGGTAGGGCCCCCAATACTAGGGAAAAAGGGCAGTAAGACCGGTGAGCAGATGCCTGAGGCTGGTGTCAGAGAATAAAGAAAAACGAACGACCACTTTTCAATTTTTTTTTAATTAAAAAAATTTTTTTCATTTTAATATAATTTTTTTTCTTTCTTTTTTTGTGGTGGTTGTTTTGTTTTGGCGGGTGCTTTTTGGAAGTCTTAAAAGGGGTAGGGCGGGTCACTTAATCCAGAGGTAGGGAATCCGGGATCTCTGGGCACCCTAACCCCTGGGCTGCAGGGAGCAGGGAGGCCCCTTACAGAGATAAATAGCCTCCCAGCAGCTCCTGCTCCAACGCGACTCCACCATTTTGGAGCAGCTGCCCGAGCCAGGCCACGCCCACAGCAACAGCGGAGATTAACTCCATAGCAGCCGGGCAGGAAGCAGAAGCCCTGTCTGCGCGCAGCTGCCCAGCACAAGCCACTAGAGGTCGCTGTTCCCCCAGGAGAGGAGGGCCACAAACCAACAAGAAGGGAAGTTCTTCCAGCCGTCACTCGTCCCAGTTCTGCAGACTATTCCTATCACCATGAAAAGGCAAAGCTACAGGCAGACAAAGATCACAGAGACAACACCAGAGAAGGACACAGACCTAACCAGTTTTCCTGACAAAGAATTCAAAATAAGAATCATAAACATGCTGACAGACATGCAGAGAAATACACAAGAGAAATGGGATGAAGTTCGGAGGGAGATCACAGATGCCAGAAAGGAGATCACAGAAATGAAACAAACTCTGGAAGGGTTTATAAGCAGAAGGGATAGGATGCAAGAGGCCATTGATGGAATTGAAACCAGAGAACAGGAATGCATAGAATCTGACATAGAGAGAGACAAAAGGATCTCCAGGAATGAAACAATGTTTAGAGAACTGTGTGACCAATCCAAAAGGAAAAATATCCGTATTATAGGGGTTCCAGAAGAAGAAGAGAGAGGAAAAGAGATGGAAAGTATCTTAGAAGAAATAATCGCTGAAAACTTCCCCAAACTGGGGGAGGAAATAATCGAACAGACCATGGAAATACACAGAACCCCCAACAGAAAGGATCCAAGGAGGATAACACCAAGACACATAATAATTAAAATGGCAAAGATCAAGGGCAAAGAAAGAGTTTTAAAGGCAGCTAGAGAGAAAAAGGTCACCTATAAAAGAAAACCCATCAGGCTAACATCAGACTTCTCGACAGAAACCCTACAGGCCAGAAGAGAATGGCATGATATATTTAATACAATGAAACAGAAGGGCCTTGAACCAAGGATACTGTATCCAGCACGACTATCATTCAAATATGACAGTGGGATTAAACAATTCCCAAACAAAAGCTGAGGGAATTTGCTTCCCACAAACCACCTCTGCAGAACATATTACAGGGACTGCTCTAGATGGGACCACTCCTAGAAAGAGCACAGCACAAAACACCCAACATATGAAGAATCGAGGAGGAGGAATAAGAAGGGAGAGAATAAAAGAATCTCCAGACAGTGTATATAACAGCTCAATAAGTGAGCTAAGTTAGGCAGTAAGATACTAAAGAGGCTAACCTTGAACCTTTGGTAAACACGAATTTAAAGCCTGCAATGGCAGTAAGTACATATCCTTCAATAGTCACCCTAAATGTTAATGGGCTGAATGCACCAATCAAAAGACATAGAGTAATAGAATGGATAAAAAACAAGACCCATCTATATGCTGCTTACAAGAAACTCACCTCAAACCCAAAGACATGTACAGACTAAAAGTCAAAGGATAGAAAAACATATTTCAAGCAAACAACAGCGAGAAGAAAGCAGGGGTGGCAGTACTAATATCGGACAAAATAGACTTCAAAAGAAAGAAAGTAACAAGAGATAAAGAAGGACACTACATAATGATAAAGGGCTCAGTCCAACAAGAGGATATAACCATTCTAAATATATATGCAGCCAACACAGGAGCACCAGCATATGTGAAACAAATACTAACAAAAATAAAGGGGGAAATAGACTGGAATGCATTCATTCTAGGAGACTTCAACACACCACTCACCCTAAAGGATAGATCCACTGGGCAGAAAATAAGTAAGGACACGGAAGCACTGAACACCACAGAAGAGCAGATGGACCTAACAGACATATATAGAACTCTACATCCAAAAGCAACAGGATATACATTCTTCTCAAGTGCACATGAAATATTCTCCAGAATAGACCACATACTAGGCCACAAAAAGAGCCTCAGAAAATTCCAAAAGATTGAAATCCTACCAACCAACTTTTCAGACCACAAAGGCATAAAACTAGAAATAAACTGTACAAAGAAAGCAAAGAGTCTCACAAACATATGGAGGATTAACAACACGCTCCTAAATAATCAATGGATCAATGACCAAATCAAAATGGAGATCCAGCAATATATGGAAACAAATGACAACAACACTAAGACCCAACTACTGTGGGACGAAGCAAAAGCAGTCTTAAGAGGAAAGTATATAGCAATCCAAGCATATTTAAAAAAGGAAGAGCAATCCCAAATGAATTGTCTAATGGCACAATTATCGAAATTGGAAAAAGAAGAACAGATGAGGCCTAAGGTCAGCAGAAGGAGGGACATAATAAAGATCAGAGAAGAAATAAATAAAATTGAGAAGAATAAAACAATAGCAAAAATCAATGAAACCGAGAGCTGGTTCTTCGAGAAAATAAACAAAATAGATAAGCCTCTAGCCAGACTTATTAAGAAGAAAAGAGAGTCAACACAAATCAACAGTATCAGAAATGAGAAAGGAAAAATCACAACGGACCCCACAGAAATACGAAGAATTATTAGAGAATACTATGAAAACCTATATGCTAACAAGCTGGGAAACCTAGGAGAAATGGACAACTTCCTAGAAAAATACAACCTTCCAAGATTGACCCAGAAAGAAACAGAAAATCTAAACAGACCAATTACCAGCAATGAAATTGGAAGCGGTAATCAAAAAACTACCAAAGAACAAAACCCCTGGGCCAGATGGTTTACCTCAGAATTTCATCAGACATACAGGGAAGACATAATACCCATTCTCCTTAGAGTTTGCCAAAAAACAGAGGAGGAGGGGATACTCCCAAACTCATTCTATGAAGCTAACATCACCCTAATACCAAAACCAGGCAAAGACACCACCAAAAAAGAAAACTACAGACCAATATCCCTGATGAACGTAGATGCAAAAATACTCAACAAAATATTAGCAAACCGAATTCAAAAATACATCAAAAGGATCATACACCATGACCAAGTGGGATTCATCCCAGGGATGCAAGGATGGTACAACATTCGAAAGTCCATCAACATCATCCACCACATCAACAAAAAGAAACACAAAAACCACATGATCGTCTCCATAGATGCTGAAAAAGCATTTGACAAAGTTCACCATCCATTCATGATAAAAACTCTCAGCAAAATGGGAATAGAGGGCAAGTACCTCACATAATAAAGGCCATCTATGATAAACCCACAGCCAACATTATATTGAACAGCGAGAAGCTGAAAGCATTTCCTCTGAGATAGGGAACTAGACAGGGATGCCCACTCTCCCCACTGTTATTTAACATAGTACTGGAGGTCCTAGCCACAGCAATCAGACAAAACAAAGAAATACAAGGAATCCAGATTGGTAAAGAAGAAGTTAAACTGCCACTATTTGCAGATGACATGATACTGTACATAAAAAACCCTAAAGACTCCACCCCAAAACTACTAGAACTGATATCGCAATACAGCAAAGTTGCAGGATACAAAATCAACACACAGAAATCTGTGGCTTTCCTATACACTAACAATGAACCAACAGAAAGAGAAATCAGGAAAACAACTCCATTCACAATTCCATTAAAAAAAATAAAATACCTAGGAATAAACCTAACCAAGGAAGTGAAAGACTTATACTCTGAAAACTACAAGTCACTCTTAAGAGAAATTAAAGGGGACACTAACAGATGGAAACTCATCCCATGCTCGTGGCTAGGAAGAATTAATATCGTCAAAATGGCCATCCTGCCCAAAGCAATATACAGATTTGATGCAATCCCTATGAAACTACCAGCAACATTCTTCAATGAACTGGAACAAATAATTCAAAAATTCATATGGAACCACCAAAGATCCCGAATAGCCAAAGCAATCCTGAGAAAGAAGAATAAAGTAGGGGGGATCTCACTCCCCAACTTCAAGCTCTACTATAAAGCCATAGTAATCAAGACAATTTGGTACTGGCACAAGAGCAGAGCCACAGACCAATGGAAGAGACTAGAGAATCCAGACATTAATCCAGACATATATGGTCAATTAATATTTGATAAAGGAGCCATTGACATACAATGGCGAAATGACAGTCTCTTCAACAGGTGGTGCTGGCAAAACTGGACAGCTACATGTAGGAGAATGAAACTGGACCATTCTCTAACCCCATATACAAAAGTAAACTCAAAATGGATCAAAGACCTGAATGTAAGTCATGAAACCATTAAACTTTTGGAAGAAAACATAGGCAAAAACCTCTTAGACATAAACATGAGTGACCTCTTCTTGAACATATCTCCCCGGGCAAGGAAAACAACAGCAAAAATGAACAAGTAGGACTATATTAAGCTGAAAAGCTTCTGTACAGCAAAAGACACCATCAATAGAACAAAAAGGAACCCTACAGTATGGGAGAATATATTTGAAAATGACACATCCAATAAAGGCTTGACGTCCAGATTATATAAAGAGCTCACACACCTCAACAAACAAAAAACAAATAACCCAATTAATAAATGGGCAGAGAAACTGAACAGACAGTTCTCCAAAAAAGAAATACAGATGGCCAACAGACACATGAAAAGATGCTCCATATCGCTAATTATCAGAGAAATGCAAATTAAAACTACAATGAGGTATCACCTCACACCAGTAAGGATGGCTGCCATCCAAAAGACAGAGAACAACAAAGGTTGGCGAGGCTGTGGAGAAAGGGGAACCCTCCTACACTGCTGGTGGGAATGTAAGTTAGTTCAACCATTGTGGAAAGCAGTATGGAGGTACATCAAAATGCTCAAAACAGACTTACCATTTGACCCAGGAATTCCACTCCTAGGAATTTACCCTAAGAATGCAGCAATCAAGTTTGAGAAAGACAGATGCACCCCTATGTTTATTGCAGCGCTATTTACAATAGCCAAGAATTGGAAGCAACCTAAATGTCCATCGACAGATGAATGGATAAAGAAGGTGTGGTACATATACACAATGGAATACTACTCAGCCATAAGAAAAGGGCAAATCCAACCATTTGCAGCAACATGGATGGAGCTGGAGGGTATTATGCTCAGTGAAACAAGCCAAGCGGCGAAAGAGAAATACCAAATGATTTCACTTATCTGTGGAATGTAAGAACAAAGGAAAAACTGAAGGAACAAAAAAGCAGCAGAATTAGAGAACTCAAGAATGGACTAACTGGTACCAAAGGGAAAGGGACTGGGGAGGATGGGTGGGTGGGGAGGGATGGGGGGGTAGAGGTGAGGGGGTATTAAGATTAGCATGCATGGGGGGTAGGAGAAAAGGGAGGGCTGTACAACACAGAGAAGGCAAGTAGTGATTCTACAACATTTTGCTATGCTGATGGACAGTGACTGTAAAGAGGTTTATAGGGGGGACCTGGTATAGGGGAGAGCCTAGTAAACATAATATTCTTCATGTAAGTGTAGATTAGTGATACCAAAAAAAAAAAAAAAAAAAAAAAAGGGCAGTTCCCGTGTGGTAACCTCTAGAGAGTTCTACACAAGAGTACAAAGGGCACATAAAAGTGTAGGCAAAGTGTCTGTTTGTGTTTATACAGAGGATCAAAGCCTAATTGGGCTACTCTGAAAATGAACTAAGATACGATATGAAAAAGAACTTCCAACATCAGCACTCTCTGGAAGACTCATGCCAGAAGATGAGCATCAAAAAACCCCAACAAAGATCCACGCACTGCTACAGCTGTAGATGCACTCATCCCACCAGTTCCTGGACTTACCATGGCAATGAGGAAGGAGATATCTAAGCTGGCCTGTGCATACAGTAAAACAACAAATTTGACTGGAACTATACTGTTGGAACTCAATCAAGAATTAGGAGAAGTGCAAATTGTAGCGCTTCAAAATCTTGCAACTACAGACTATTTACTGTTAAAAGAACATAAGGGATGTGAACAGTCCCCAGGAATGGGTTGTTTTAATTTTTCTGATTTCTCTCAGACTGTTCAAGTTCAGTTGGACAATATCCACCATATCAAAGATAAGTTTTCACAAATGCCTAAGGTGCCTAACTGGTTTTCTTGGTTTCACTGGAGATGGCTGGTAATTACAGGTATGCTTTGGTTAGGTAACTATACTCCTATTATGTTAATGTGTGTGCACAATTTAAGTAGTAGCTTAAAACCTATACATGCTGAAGTTACTCTACAAGAAGATATGTCAAAGAAATAATCTTCCCATGTTTTCTGCCGCCTGCTACTTCTATAGCTTTTCTTCTTCCTTCCTAATTACAACCCTTAAATAGAATTCATGCCTCATATCAAATTTACCGAGTATCATAATTCTTCCAAGTGGTAAAGATACCTCAAGACAAATGCTGGGCATAGAAGCTACAGGGCATAAATATGCAAAGAAATAAAAAGCTAACTATTTCAAACAATAAGGCTTCTCTCTCACTTACCAACATTACATTTCCCTGTATGGCCCCGGAAGATGACTGGTTAGCCAGAGACGGGTAAGATTCCTCAAGGGAGGAACAACCTAAGACAGGCACAGTCGCAGGGGGGTCATCAGGTGAGAAATTGGGGATCAACAGAGGTGAGGCTTAGAACGTCATCCCCCCGTTCTGAGAGAAATCTTCTGCATCTGTGGATGTTTTATTGCCCTTGTATAGCTTGGATTAACACATAGTCTACAGGCACACACCTGATCATCTACATTTGCTCTCTTACAACACTAAACTATGTTTTCTACCTTTATCTTGTATCTACCTACCACTTCAGCATTTTATTAAAAATATTAATAATAAAGAGAGAAATGTGGTATCCACATATCAAGTATAAAAATCAAATGAGTATTCATATTTGAAGTGTTTATAGTTCATAATGCATGAGCAAAACCGAAGGTTTCTGTGATGGCTGCCCTTGTACTGTTCACCATGTAAGAACTTATTCACTATGTGAGAATTTGTTCTCCATGTAAGAACTTGTTTGTTATGCCTCAGAAGATTGGAGACTTACAAAAATTAGGCTTGGTGTGGATTAATGATTGTGCACTGAGCATTGACTCCCCTATACAGAATTTTATTGTTGTTAACAACCATTTGATCAATAAATATGAGAGATGCCCTCACAAAAAAAAAAGTATACACTTTCAATGGTAAAATAATAAGTAACCGGGATGTAATGAATATAGTCAAGATATTGTAACAGCTTGGTATGGTGATAGCTGGATCCTAGAATTGTCATGTATATAAATGTTGAATCACTATGTTGTACACCTGAAACTAATGTAATGTAATACTGTGTATCAACTACCCTTCAATAAAAAAATAATTATCTAAAAAAAAGAGCAGGAGGCTTCCTGAGGGCCCGAGGAATATACAGGAACAGGATGCCTGCGAGGGAACACCTTGGTTGTTTTTGTTTTGTTTTGTTTTTGCTAGCAGTAAGGGTCCCATGAGCATGCCAAATTTGGAAATGTAGGCAACTTTCAATAAGATTGGACAAAATAAGGAACAGCATTCCAGGGGGCACCAATAGAAATTAGACAACTCAGCTAAGCCTGAGATGCATACATACCCCTAGACGCAGCCCAGACATGGGCACTCTTACCCCCTTCCCAAATGCGCTGGGACTTCTGTACTATCACTTTTTCTTAATAAAAAGCCTTTTTCTCCCTGCTTGCCTACCTTGAGCGTTTGCAAAGTTCACTCTTCGACTCCGTGAACAAGAACTCCGGCATCACTAGTAAGCTACGAAGGAGGGGCTCTCATACAGATCTCTACATGTCTCTGGCGTCCATCAACTCAGAATCATACAGAACTGAGTGGAGTGCCAGCTACGAGCTCTATGACCTTGGACAGGTCACTTACACTTGCCACTAAGTGGAAAAGGCAAACAAACCTCACAGTGTTGTGGCAACAAATTAGTTGGGTATGCTTACGGCTCTGCCTGGTATAACATACATTTAATAAACTTTATTCACTTTTGAATGCTGTATAATTGTGCTTACTTTAGTGATTTTTTTATTTTCTATTCACTCCCGGGCCCTAATAAGGACAAACAGCTGGGCATGGACAAAAGCCCTGGGTCATGGAGCCTCTCTCTGTGGTGAAGCTTCATCATCTAGAGAACACTTTTTTCCCAAGTTAGATTCACAAACATGTAAAGGAGGAAGAAGTATATGTGGTAAAAGGTCCTATCTGTTGAAAAGATTCTAAATACTTAATGGGTCTTTTATCATTAAATTATTGAGTATAATGTAGAGATATAACATATCCATAATTATGGTGAGCAAATAATTCAGGATAGCCTTAATTGCATATTTTTTTCAAATTCACAAGTGGTGATTCACTAAAGCCACAGTTAGTGATTGTACTTCAAGAATTTCATGTACAAAAGTGCATGTTAGAAAAAATATGAATTTATATGTAGTTAACCTTGTTTTGAGAAACTATAAAAATACTGTCCACATAGATATACTCTCAAAAAATGTTAAATCAATCTAAAGCAGTGTTATTGAACTGATTTAGGAAGATGTCATGTTAGATAGATACCTTGTGAGGGCGAAATGTAAATGTCCATCAGGTACTTCTTTAGCTTAACTTCCCAAAACCTTCTCAAGGCAAGAAAATCCTAGAAGTCATCAGTGTGGAAAAGGGTGGGGAACATGTGAAATCTGGAAAATATTCCCTAAGACATGCATAAAAGCATTTTTCCAGTCTGGCAATCTACTGATCTTAGTAATCTATTTATCAAAGAGTAAGCATTTGCTCATTTACTATATATAACACGTTAACTTAAAGTATGTGAACTGGAAACAGAATTCTATTGTTCTTCTGTATTATAGGTAATATGCTTGGTAGCAGGTTAGAAAGGATATTCTGAAGTTCTGAGAATGGTCTTCCAACCAATTCCACTCTGGCTACCTTGTTGTACAGATGACATAACACAACAGAAAGCTTAAGCTCTCCCAAAGACATAAAACTAATCTATGAAAATTCATATTTTTAGTGTTATTTTCCAATTTTTGTATTCAAGTGTGACCCTAAATTTTAATCAACTTAATGACTTTACTATCTCCCTTCATATATATGCAAATATATATAAACAGTGAGAAAGAAAATGAATCATTCAAGGATTTCTCTCATGCTCAAAGAAAATATTGGTATTTTGAATTGTTTAAAAAAAGGAATTCAGTGAGAAATATGCTAATTTTGTTGTATTAAATCTTGCTTTCTTCTATAACAAGTTGTTTTATTTGGAAGCAAGTTTATTTCTTAAGCTTCACAAGTTTTAATCTTTTTTTCTAGTAAGATCATGGTTAATGATAGCTTTCATTAATTAGGTGCATTTTAGGCAGCCACAAAAATTGATGCTTTCAACTTGTTAGATCAGGCAGTCTGGAAGTCAAATAAAAGGATTTTTTAGTCTGGCTTTTGACACTTTTTCTTCTTTCTTCATTTGCCAATGCTATTTAAAAGAACATTTTTAGTAATATATTTACATGATTGCTCATAAAAATGTAATTATATTCTTTGTCTTCTAGCTCTACATTTCCCTGTCCCATTAGAGTAAATCATGGGCCTTATGCTTTCTTCTTCTTCTAAAACCACCATATTGCCATAAGCCAAATATAAGTGGGAAATTTATCTGACAAATGCATGGTGAAATTTCTGCCCACCAAATGGTTTTCAAATCACAGAATAAAAAGGAGCCTTGGGAGATGAATCTACAGATTTTTGAAACAGCTCTTTAAAAATTGCCAGAATAATCTTCTGCATGGCCCAGAGCAAGATGTAAATTAAGAAGCAATACACTATGAGTGTAATGGAGCATATACTTATAAATTCATGGTTCCATTCATCTCATGTAAACAGCTCACACATTGCTCCTCCCAGGAATAACGACACAATACTAAAGAGTTTGAAATTATAAATATTGAGACAAAATTTTCTGTGCATGACTCTAGGAATAAATTTAGAGAGATTAAGGAGTATGAGTCTTAATTGTTATACTGCTTTCTAATTGTATACTTTGTAGGTTGAATGTCAAAAGAATTGAAAGAGCTTTGGGCAAAATCAGCAGGAGAGATGTGCCTGTTGTCAGTTGAAAATAGATGTTTGCTAGAGGGTTGGCATGGCAGCGGCGTGTGGCACGGCCAGGCAGGCCTTCAGCATCCCGGAAAGAACATGCAGCTTTTAGTGTTCAAAGTGCTAGAAGCTGGATTCATTAAATAGGTAACAACTGACCTCTTCAGGAAAGGAAACTGCTAGCAGGAGACCGACTAAACAGAAGGTATCTTATGTAAGAGGATTCTTTACATTTCCCCAAATATGCTATCAAATGTAAGCTTTAAAAAGCCATCAAAATGAGGTTGGTGGTGGTGTATGTTCATACGTATGTGGCATAATTTGGAATAAAGTGAGGGAAAAAGAAGTCAACATTGAGCAGAAGCCTTAACCTAGAAAATAGACTATGGTTTCACAGATTAATTTTCAAAATTGTAAGGGATGCCCATGATTTAAATTTAGGAGAGTAGTCGTAAATATTTTGAAAGAGCAAACATTATAGAAATAAAATTTTCTATGTTATTTCAAGAAATTATCACAAGAAAATATTTCATAAGAATAGCCCATTTAAAAGATCAAAAACAGACATTTTTTTGTGATAGCCAAAACTCAAACATTTGAGATTGAAAAGACCTGGGATAGACGCTAGAAAACTAAAGATGGCAGGGTGTGTGTGTGTGAATATATATGTGTATATATTAATGGAATAAATCTAGTTTTGGTTAATATATACATGCATATATTAATGTAATAAATCTAGTTTTGGAAAGATGCAGGCTGATAAGCCTAAGAGTAATCATAAGAAAGGGAAAACTCCAGATTGGCACATTAAACTACTGTTTTGGATAATCTTAGAAAAGGAATAAAGATGGGATGGCATAATATTTAAGGTCTTGGCTTCAAGACACATCAAAAGCTCAGAAGTAGACATGAAAAAGAGAAAAGGGGAGAAACTGGAGATAAAACAACAAATGTGACTGTTGACTTGCATGATGCCAATATATTAGAAAACAGCAGCCAGTCTCATGTTTTAAAAATTGAAGTTTTTTGCTAATTCCCTTAGTGTCAACATGGCAGTTTGGTGGTGGGTGCCTCACAATTCCAAGTTTTCTGCACAGTTTACAAGAGGACTACTGTTAGAAACGGAATTTTTAGGAAATGAGGCTCAGCTCTGGGCCAAGTTGTCTGGCAATATCATAGCCTAAGGGCAGAATCACAGCCAAACAGGTTCAGGAAAGAGTCATATTGCCAGAGAGGAAATGAAATACTCTGAGAAAACTTGGTCAGATATCAGCAATGGATTTTAAACTTTGAAATAACTTAAAAATTTTATACCTCACTGGGTTCAATTTGCTAATGTTTTCTAGTATTTTTGCTCATGAGAGACACTGCTTTGTTGTTTCCCTTTCTTACAGTGTCTTTATCTAGTTTTGGTGTTAACACAAAAATGGCCTCATAGAATGAATTAAGAAGTATTCCCACTACTTCTATTTTTTTGAAAGATTGGGGAGAATTGCTATAAATTGACTACTTAAATATTTGATAGAATACATGAGTGAAACCACATTGAGCCTGGTGTTCTTTTGGGGGGAAGGTTATTAATTTGTGATTCAATATCTTTAGTAGACATAGCATTATTCAACTTACATATTTCTCTTTTTGTACATTTTGGTAGTATATGTCCTTCAAGGAATTGGTTCATTACATCAAAGATACTAAATTTATAGGAATAGAGTTGTTCTTTCCTTTATTACCATTTTAATGACTGTAAGTTCTATATTAATGACCCTTCTTTCATTTCTGGTAATAGGCACCTCCTCTTTTTTCTTGGTTAGTCTGACAAGAGGTTAATCAATTTTGTTGCATTTTCAAAGAATCAGCTCTTGGCATCATTGATATTCTTCACTGTTTTCCCATTTTACTAATTTTTACCATAATTTTTGTTTTATGTTTTCTGGACACTTACAATTCTTTTTTCTGTTTCCTTAGAAGCTTCAATTGTTGATTTTAGGTTGGAAAAGTAGACGTAAACAGGAATGTCTCTGCATATAAATTTTACTCAAAGCAATACTTTCTATTCCAACAATTCTGATACACTGTATTTTAATATTCAGCTAGTCCAAACATTTAAAAATTGATTTGAAACTTATTCTTATAGTCATATGTTATTTAGAAGTGTGATGTGTAATCACCAAATATGTGGGGGTATTTTCTAGCTATCTCTGTAATTTCGGCCATTAAATGTATATACTAGAAATCTTCAACAACATACTAACAAATCAAATACAACATAGAGAACAAATTATAGCTCATGACAGCTAGAATTTGCTAGAGGTCTGAAAGTGTGGTCCCACATCAAAATTCAATCAGTGTAACCTACCACATTAACAGGCACACAGAGAAACTGGATCATCAATCACTGGTTAGAAAGCAAAAGGGTATAACTTTGGAAGACAATTTAGCAATTTCATTCAAAATTATAATACATTTCTGTAATCACATGCATAGGTATTTATACAGATGATCTGACACTGCCAAAATCCAGAAATAGCCAATATGCTCAACTGGTGAATTGATAAACTATAGTACATCAATACAAATATTACTCTTCACTAATAAAGTAAATGAGCTATCAAGCCATAAAAAGACACAGATGGATCTTAAATGCATATTTCTAAGTAACAGAATCCACTTTGAAAAGACTATATACTGTATAATTCCCATTATGTAACACTCTGGAAATGCAAAACTATAGGACAGTAAATACAGCAGTGGTTTCCAGAGGTTCAAGGTTGGAGAGAAGAAATTTGAGTAGGTGAAGTATGTGGAGTCTTTCTAGGACAGTGAAACTATTCTGTGTGATACTGTAAAGATGGACACATGCCACTATACATTTGTCTAAACACACAGAACTTTAGAGCATAAAGAGTGAACTCAACACATGCAAATCTTAGAAAACCATTTAGAGGGTCCAGGGATTCTAGGATAGAATATAGAATGCAACAGAACAATCTGTTACAAATGCATGAAACAATTTGAATGTTATGGGGGAAGAAGTTGCTGACCCCAGTCATTTTGGAAATCAGTGGAATCTATAGGAGTAAAGGATAAAATCTATAGGACTAAGAGAAATTGTACATCATCACTACACTGTAGTTGATAAAGCTGTTTTCTCTGCATATATGGGTTAAAAAGTCTTACCACAATACATTATTATACTGAACTGAACAATTAATTAAATGGATGGCAAATGGGAGACAAGTGAGAGAAGGTTACAGATAAGCAAGGGTAGGAATTTAGAAATGATCCATTTGCTAAGGGATTAGAGATGGAGAGAGAGATGGGTATGAACTCAGGTTTAGCTTAATACAGATACAGGTGGTTACATACAGAATTATCTGTATATAAACACAAGTCAGTTACAAATATTTCTCTGTTCTTTCAGCTAAGAAGGCCAAGTTGCAATGACACCCAGCAGTAACAAATGCACCTAAAGCCTCTATATTGACTTCAGATGCAGTTCTTCAAAGTAACCAGACGTTCTTGGAGAAGTGGCTGATTCAAGGACTGGGGCAGAGAATGTACAAATTGACCTACATCATCTTGTGGTGCAAGAAAGTAAAAAGGTGCTCAAGTAAAAACAGCGATCCACATGATGGGAGTGCCCTTGAGTGACACAGGGGTAAACTTAGAGAGCTTCCAACAGCCAAAACTGGAACAATTTGGAAAACTAAGTGAATACAGTATTATTGGATTATAACTCAATGTTTTAAATCAATAACCTCAAATTTATACTGACATAAATAAATTACTAAACAAATAAGTGGGGGAGAAAAGATAGCTGTGCCTTGTAAATGAAATTAAAATA
The DNA here is from genome assembly GCF_030020395.1 of Manis pentadactyla. Classification (NCBI taxonomy): domain Eukaryota; kingdom Metazoa; phylum Chordata; class Mammalia; order Pholidota; family Manidae; genus Manis; species Manis pentadactyla. The sequence goes on from NC_080034.1 coordinate 12,558,890, forward strand.
ATTGCTAAGGGCAATTATGAAATATTTGGATGATCCTTCTCAAACAGTAAAATTAATCAAAAATAGGGAAAGACTGAGAAATTGTCATAAACAGAAGAGTCTGAGACATGATGACTACATGTAATGAGGTGTGTCCTGGATGGGACCTGGGAAGGGCAAAGGGTAGTAGGCAAGAGCTGTGGGAATCTGGACAGACGGTGGATTTTAGTCAATAAATAAACAAATAAATAATAATCTAGTGTCAGTAGTGGTTCATTAATTGTAACAAATGAACCATTTTAATGTAAGATCAATAATAGGGCAACTGGCTATAGTTTAAACAGGAACTCTGCAAAATCCTCACAATTTATCTGCAAAAATAAAACTTAAAAATAACCTTTTTAAAACAAATGTAAAAAACTATAATGATCTAGGTACCTTTTAAACAATATATTATATATGGTATACACTTTACAGTGATTGCCAATCATCTTTCCTTTTGGAAAAAACAAAGTTTGTCACTGAAATGCTTCTGCATTGCAGCAGAAACCATCAACAAAATGAAATGGCAACCTACAGACTGAGAAAAAAATAGCTACAGACTATATATCTTGTTAGGAATTTGTATTCAAAGTATATAAAGAACTCATACAACTCAATAGCAAAGAAATAGAACAAAAAATACTTTAAAAATGGGTAGAGTAACTAAACATTTTCCAAAGATGATATTCAAATGGTGAATACACACTTGAGAAAGTGCTCAATACAGCTAATCAGGAAAATGCAAATCAAAATCACACAGAGCTATTTACACCTGTTAGAGTGGCTGTCATCCAAAAGACAGGAGGTAAGTGTTGGTGAGAACACGGAGAAAAGGGAACACTTGTGCACTGTTGGTGAGAACATAGATTGGCACATTCATTATAGAATACAGCATGGGGGTTCTTCAAAAGATTTAATAGAGCTACCACATGATCCAGTAATTCCACTTCTGGGTGTAGATCCAAAGGAAATGAAAATTGGATTTCAAAGAGAGATTTGCATTCCATGTTCACTGTAGCATTACTGACAATAGCCAAGATATGGAAACAATTTAAGAGTCTGTCAGTGGATGATTGGAGAAAGAAGATGTGATATATGTATGTGTGTGTGTGTGTATCCATGCAAGATGGAATATTATTCAACCATAAGAAAAAAGGAAGTCCTGCCATCTGCAGCAATATGGATGGAACATGAAGGCATTATACTAAGTGAGGTATGTCAGAGAAAGACAACAATGCTGTATGATATCATTTATAAATGGAATCTAAAAAAGCCAAGTGCATAGACAGAGAGACTAAAATAGCAGTTACTAGGTGCTGGGGTATGGGGGGGGGAAAGGGAGAGGTTGGTCAAAGAGTATAAACTTCTAGCTATAAGAATAATAAATTCTGGGGAACTTATGTACTGCATAGTGATCATAGTTAATACTACTACTTATATACTTGAAAATTCTTGTGATTAGATCTTAAATGTTATCACAAGGAGAAATGGCAATTATGTGAGGTGATGTGGCTGTTAGGTGTTAATGTTACAGTGGTAATCATTTTTTTTATTAATTGTAAGTTTACAAATATATTTTATATTTCAGTTATATCTCAATAAAACTGGAAATAAGCAAAAAAAGCAATTACTAACCACTTTCTTTTAAAAAAGTGCTTGTCACTGAAATTTGGGGTTTGGGTTACCCTTTATTTCCTCAGAACATATTTCCTGCTTTCTTAAAGTTATTACTACATATATGAGATTGTCAAACTAGTTTTAGAGAAACTTGAACTATATTTAGTATTATACTATATGCATATATTGCTCTATAATTGTATATTTATTACTATGTTGTATGCCCTTTAAGATATGGTGGCGCTTAATATTTTCACAATTTTTTTGTCTTTGGACATTGAAATTCATTCATTTCATTTTTACCATGACTGCAACTGCACTGAACAGCCTTGGAAACAAATGTATGGATATCTTTTTAGTATGCAGAGATAAATTACTTAAAGGAGATTAGCTGAGACCAAAGAATTCAACATATTTAAGGGACTTTTTGTGAGCATTTACAATAATTTATATTTATACTTATAAGTGTCTCCACATATGTATATGTATATGTATTCACTGTGAACTTAAATTGTAGGCATGTGTATAGTTTTACATATATGTGCATGTATTTATATACACACATCTATATTTGTATACATGTGTAACATGAATACAATTAAATTCACATTAGTAGCATTACAATGCCCATTTTTTTCATACTTCTACAATCCTGGTTATTAATTTATTATTAATAAATGATGGTACTATAAATAGCATTTCTGTTTTGCTTTGGGGCCATTTACAATATTGAACATTTCCAAATTTATCTTAATTTGTAATATCTACTCATGGTTGATGCCATTTTTCTCTTCTGAGATGCTTTCCATTCACTTGTAAAAATTCATTTTTATAGAGTAGGAAAATTTTTGCACCTATGTTTTGAAAATAACTCAATTCTAATAATTATATTCTAAAATTCTGTTCCATATTTAAGATCAGGATTTGACAGAAACAAAGAAAATGCAACTTTGGCCAACAGTTTTAGTTTTTCTTTTGGTTTAAAAGAGATCACTCAAATTATTAACTTAGAAAATAAACACTCAACAGAAAACAAACAATAGGTCTAAGAAACAATTGTTCTTAAAAACTAACAATTGGAGTAAACTCTAAGAATACAAATACTTTTACTAACTGTAACAAAACTGAAGATGCAAAGGTAGAAACAAAAATAAAAGTGTTTTGATGGGTTTGCAATAGTCAGTTCAACTAATGCATTATGAAATCAATACAGTGAAGAATTGATATATAGAAGCCTTTAAAGGTCACTTTGATAGAATGTTTAACAAGATAATTTGCCAAATCCCAATAAGGAAAATGGAATGCATTTAAAAACTGTTCAATGCAGAGTAACTGAGAAGTTAACACACCCTGCAGAGTAAGTTAATAATCACCTGATATTGAGAGAAAACACTGGTAATGACTGGAGAAAAAGCTTGTAAATAAAAGCATATAATGTTGACTTAACAGACAGAAAACATTTTATGAATCCCATTTTTGAGTCTTTGGATTTTTTTTGCAACAACTTTTTTTTAGCGTAAAAGTATCATGTGCGACATGTTTTATTTTATTAAATCATGGTTGTCTCATGCTAGATTGAATTAATCATTTTGAACTTTCATATACATCGGGCTTTAAGACATATATTTTCACATACATTTTCTCTGTCTTCTATAGCAGAATGAGATGTTACCATACTCTCCCCAACATATCTATCAAAACCATTTTAAGCCTATTAACTGAAACAGAAATTAAAAAACAAGAAGAAACAAGAAAGACACCACCACCACCACGCAAAAACAAAAGGAGTGACTTTTTAATGGCTAACTCCAACCTTATTCTGTGATAGTAAGGCACAAGAGATACTGCAGTTTCACAGGAGGCTTCGAGTAGCTCATGATTCATATTCTACTTACCACTCTGAATTTTCATGCAGGAGACCCAAGGCCCCCTCCACCTCCTCCTCAGGCAATTCAGAAGGAAATCCTGCCTCACTGCCCTCCCCTGTCTATACCAATGGGAAACAAAGGACAAACGGCCCCAACTGGGAGAGGAGAGCCTCCCAGGTGTGTGGACTCTAGTGATCACTAGTGGGTCGTGGTGCAGATACGAAAACACCTGAGGTAAAGCGTGTTCCAGGACGGAGGACTCACTTCAGCCGCCTCCCATGTGAAGACGGCTTTGAAAGATGGGGCGAGATCCGGACATACAGTCGTGGAGCACACATTCTTCTGGAATTGCCTATCTTTACTTAGATGACTAATAGTAATGATACTCAATGGACACCTAAAGCACTTCACCTACGGAGATGAGAGATTATACTAAGTCAGGACTCTGAAACGTAAATATGAGCAGGCAGATTGGCCAAGGAAGGTAAAATGTGAAGAACAAAAACAGCGGCCACGCGTTTCTGGGTTGTGCTCCCCTCATTATTTCCCAGCTTTGACACAAAGACAGACTAAATCCAGGAAGTGCACGGTAGAGGCCAGCAAAGCCTCAGAGGAGCCCATCTTTCTAGCCATTGTGTGAGACGCGCCTCGTGTGAGTGTTTATGTGTTTGGGGGTGAAGGTGGGATGTGTAACCCTACTTTCTCTCCTTTTTCTTTCCTGGCCATACCAAGGCAGACCTCAGTCATGGACCCTCACTAATGCTGTGCAGCAGGACTAGAAGACTGAAAGCTCTCAGAGTAAACTTGTCCCTCTGCATAGAGGAAGTAGGAAAAGGATTCTTGTCGTCAAAAATAAATACAAAATGGAAACCAGACTTGAGAATTCCCTATGCTAACAAAACCATTTAAGCCACATAAGCAAAATCTAGCTTACTTTATCAACATACACAAAACAACTTATATCTTGTAAATGCCTTTGATAATAATAAAGGAAACAAGTTATCTTCTTAAAAACAATAGGATGGAACCCCATTTAACCAACCCCTTGCTATCTGGAAAGCCCCAGGGTAATAACCAGTTACTGAAAAGGGTAAGAGTCCTTATTTTCACTTTATGAGTGTCTTGCCCATGGGTATCAGCCCTGAGCAAGTTCACTATGGACTCAGTGAGACAAGGAATGACAATGGAACATTCTTGTGGTAAAAGGGTTCATCACCTGGCTTCATTCCCACGGTGGCAGGCCAGCCACAAGAATCCCATTCACTCAGTCTGCCTGCAGCAAGCGGGTCTCTGACTCTGGGTCTCTCTGCCCCCACAGCGCCTCAGTCGCTGTCCTCCATGCCCCCTACTCCAGTCTCTGCTCTCCTGCAGCCGCACAGCCCAGAGCACATGACGGAGCTCTTTATACAGACTCAATAACAAAGCATTGCCCACACGTGTGTAGTGAGCAAGCGGACCAGGGCCAGGTGAGAATCCTGACCACAGGAACCTGCACTTTCTCCACAATGAGCCATCCTGTAACTTCATGCCTCTGAAGTTATCATTCCTTGATTTTGAGAATTCCTACTTCAACAACTGTTCTTGTATGCACAACAAACTCCTACTAGATATTATTTATTGACCTGGTTGTTTTACTTCTCCCAAACATCTCAGAGACAATGGAATGGATTCTCTGGTATGCAGAAGCTTGTAAAAGACAAAATGAATCCCAAAAATAGCTCTAAAAATGTTCTTACACCATTCAAATAAAAAAACCTTTTGTAAAAAATTTTAGCCATCTGAGCAAGTAACCATGGCTTGATCTATCTGCCAAAACACAATTTGGATGGAGTGAGCTATTCTTTTGAGTTTTGTTTTACTGTATTTAGACATGGCTAAAATTTTTAAATGAAAGCTGTAAGTGTGTCTGTCTGTATATTCATGCACACCCATGTATGGGTCTTGCCAGTGGGTTTCAGCTCCGGGCAAGTTCACTATGGATTCAGTGAGACCAAGGAATGACAATGGAACACTCTTGGGGTGAAAGGGTCTATTACCTGGCTTGTTCTCCCGCGATGGGTCGAGCACTAGAATTATGTCTGAATCCAACAGCCTGCAGGTGTGTAATCCTCCTCCATCTCCCTCTGCCCAGAGCACTGGGCAGAGCTCTTTATACAGTGACTCAGTCAATAATAGCTTATTGCCCATGGGTGTGGAAGCAGGAGCCTAGCAGCAGGCCAGTTCCATCATCAGGTAGTTGAGGTTCAGATGAAGATCCTGGCCACAGGAACCTTCACTTTATCCACAGTATGCATGCTATGTATAGGTGATACTTTTTAAAGAGCTTTAATTGGTTTAAAAAAAATAAGCACTTATATAAATTAAGCATTTCTAAAACTCTCAGAAATATAGAAACTAACCCAAATGTTTCTCAAGTTCACATGATCTGGGGTAATCTTTCATGAATAAAGACTAGTTTAAGTGTTTTATTTTAATAATAATAGGTATGTCTTCAGAATTATCAGTATGGATGCAAAACAAACATACAGCTCTTTCTATCTGGATTTAACTACTAGTCAAATAAACTCCTACCTTCATGTTATAGAATGTGTCAACAAGAAAAATAACTGAAGGATGATGGTTAGTTGTTTGATGTTTTATCTAAGCATAACTTAAAAACATGTAACATAAATAAATAAAATTAAAGTTTATACTAAGTTAAACTAAATAATGCATCATCATTGAATGCTAGGTCATTTCTAAATATCATAATAAACAGATATTGACTAGCAAACATAAGTTTTAATTTATCTGCTTTTGGATTCCTAATATTTACAGAGAGACAAAGGATATTTGGGTTTATTAATAAATACATATTTTTCCATGTTGAAAAATTATACTGTGAAAACATGTCTAAATGATGTTTTTATAACTGTATATTTATAAATTTGCTAGTAAACTACAGGATATTAATATATAATATTTCAAAATTACTGGCTTTCAGGTTTTCACTGGAAAGTAAAGGTTCCTAAAAGAGTACTTACAGTTAAAATTTAAAATCAATATCTAAAAATAAAACTACTAGAAACAATAATTGTAAACAGAAACAACTTTGCATACAAAGTGTCTTGCCAATGGGTTTCATCCCTGGACAAGTTCACTATAGGTTCAGTGAGATGGAAAAAATGACAGTGGAACGCTCTTGGAGTGAAAGGGCTTACACCAGCTTTAGTCCCACAGTGGCAGGTCAGTCACGAGAATCCCGTCCATTGAGAGCGAGTCTGCCTGCAGCAAGCCGGTCTCTGCCTCTGGGCTTTTCTGGCCCCACACTCATCTAAGTCTCTCTCTCCTGGGCACTGCCACCACTCCAGCCTCTGCCCTCCTGCAGCTGTGCAGCCCAGAGCACCGGGCAGAGCTCTTTATATAGAGTCAATAGCAACATATTGCCCACACATGTGTAGTGAGCTAGCCAACCAGGGCTAGGTGAGAATCTGGGCCATAGGAGCCTTACTTTCTCTGCAAAAGTATGGGAATAAAATGGGATGTTCTATATGAACAGTATGCAAGGAAAATAGGTGTGTTTATGTTAATGAAAAAAAATAATTTTGTCCTAGAATAAAATGTTTATTTCAGAATAGAAAAGGAAACACAATAAGACAAAATTTTTTATGGAAAAGAAATTTTATGTTGGAGGTCAAAATGACTGTTTTTAAATGAGCTCAATGATGTACTGATACAATACTAACGTTTACTTTTCTCTGTTAAAATCACAAACTATCTTAGGTGATTTGCCTACTTTCAGTAAAAGTTATAAAAGGTTTTACTTTGCCTATAATGAAATCTGCCTAGGAAACAAAGATTGTGTGTCTAATGAAAATATTTCTGTGCTTTATGTTGTCTTTATCAGGTCTTTGATGATTTAGAAAAATTGAGTCTTTTAAGTATCAAGAGAGCTCAGGGTATTTTTTGTTGTTCTGTTTTTTATAGCTACATAAATTTCTATCTGTGTATTTACTTTTAAAATATTTTTAATTGTCATTTGGTTGAGCATATAACCAAGTATTGGCTCAAAGTAACCTGTAGTCCTATTTGATCAAGTGTTTTCAATCTTTTCACATTTCTAACAAACTTTTCCAAATCAAATTCTGAATAAAGGTTATTTGAACTTCACCTAACTTTGGGATTGTCCAGAGAACTCCTGGAAGATCTTGCTCTATCTCCTTATAAGGAAGAGAAATATCAATTTATTTAGGCTTATTTGAGATGTTAAATTGCATGGGAATCATTATCAGATAAAAAGTAACATCTAACCTTCTTAGATTATATTTATACAGGAACATATTATTCATAAGTGTTCAAAAAAGTATATGAATTATATGAATTCCTAAAATTCTGACATGTGCTGGTATCATATCAGTCATGATTCCAAATACTCTTTTACAAAACTGTATGTCACAAAAATAACCATTTTCTTCTCAATTCCCTCTTTTTGTGTGCACATGTGAATTCTCACCAGATCTTTAACAATGGCTATTTTTAAATCTTTTGCCATTCGGACAGTTACTGTTTTACTCTTAATTCTTCTCTGAAAGCATTGAAAATCAACCACAAGCAGAAATGCTTCATCATAAAAGAGATTCATGGAAAAGACCCTGACAAGTACTCTAGATTTTAGGTTTCTGATTACCTTAAGGTCATAGGGTAGAAATTTCTAGAACTGTAATGGAATAGTTATTGATTCATAAAGTTGCTAACCCAAGATGAAACAACTAAGAATTGATTACATACAGGCTTGTAGAAACATGAGCATTCTTAGCTGTCTTAGAACTTAAATAGAAAAATCTGCCAACTATCCTTCACACTTTGTGGAAGGGACTTGTCCTCAAGCAGCAACCTGGAAATGTCTGAGAAAGGAAGCATGGAGAGAAATACAATATTTTTTTATTGAACTGTGACCTCCACCATTTTAAAGCAGTAAAGGTTTGGTGTTCCTGCTTTTTATCATAAGTCTAGTAAAGGGAACTAGAACAGAATCAGAGCGCTTGAAATTTGTCCCTAGAAGTAGAACTGTGTCTCCACCTTTCAGATCTTAAATCAGAGAGTTGCATGCCTAGATGATGAGGGTTTGAACCATCTGGACGGCTGGATTCACCACCCAGCACTTTCGGATTTTATTAAGGCAACCAGTATGTTTCTGTTTCCTATGAACCTGATATGAGTCAGAGAATCAGCATGCAACAATTTAGGAATTTTTTCTAAGAGCAAAGGTGAATAGGTCTCACCAGAGAGCAGCTAGAGATATTACTAGATACACAGGAGTGAATATATTAGAAAGCAATGAGCCAGGGAAAAATAATAGGGAATTGAAGGTGAGAGTTTCCCAAAGTGTACTTGGTTTCTGCAGAACACAAGACAATGTTCACGCAAGAGCGTGAGGCTTATACAGTCCCCAAGGTATAGATGCCTGCCTGCACTGCCTGCTAACTGGGCCCTTTACAGCCTACCTACCTCTCCACTGTCCCTGTGCTCTAACTCTGGAAAGCTCAGAATCAGACTGGGTGGAGGACAAGTGGGCAGGCAAGAAATTCAAGGAGAGGAAACCCGACAGCCCTTTCCTGAATGTGGGCTTCATCGTTTGCTCACACGTAAGCTAAGGGTGGGGGGGTTCAGGGATGGTGGAAAAGATGCCGTGGCATGGAACCAAAGATTTTACTAGTATGTTGGACTAGACGTTTTAATTCCTGAGTACCGAAGTCTGAATCATTTTATAGTTATCAAAAATGTATGAAACCAGACAACATTCTCTGCCTAGTACAAGGGAGGATTACAATGAACTCAGCTGAATTTTAAAACAAAACCCATTTTAGGATTACAACCCATTAGTTACCCTTGTTTAGTGAAATACCATCACACACACATGCACATACTGCCATACAAAGACAGGAAGATACAGTGTTTGATTTCATTAATGTGGGACTACATTGTCTATTACATTGTCTGTTTGACTCACTAAATGTTACACTGTTTATTAGTAGCAAAGCCTATTGATGGAGAATGTTTTTGGTCCCTTTGCTATTGTTTTATATCTAGGCTTTTTTTCCCACTGAAGACTTTTTATCTGGATTCCAATTACGCCTGTGAGTGTGAGCAATATTTTCCCTTGGAGGAAAAAGTAGAAAAAACAGTGGCAAATGGTGACTTTGGTACTGGTGATGGCCAAGGTCATATCAGTCTCAGAACCGGGCATAATAGGAAGCCAAATTTGCTGTAAACCAGGTACTCTCTGGTCTATAGCAACTAGCAGCAAATTTAAGGGGAGTTAATTATTCAATAATATCAGCAGAGGCTACTTTGAAATCAGGTTTAATGGGGGTGATTAACGATCCTTACCATTCCAAAGCTGTAGGACTAAGTATGTAGATCCGGGGAAGATCACACAAACGTTTCAGCCACTTCATCAATTTCCTTGCCTTTGTCTTGATCTGTGCTGTGACTACACCTTCTAATGAGTTCTAAATGTCACAGGCCTGTCTCCATCCTCCAAGGCAATCGTCACAGTGCAGAAAGCATCTCAAAAGGGCTTGTGGAACCTGCCTCATACCCCAGTCTTAGCTTATATGCCCCAGTGATACCGAACCTCAACATTTTATCCAAGGCTCTGATACTGTGCCAAATTCTTGCCAGACAGATCTTTTAAACAACCATTTACTTTGAGTGTTATGTTCCAAGTATTGTGTGACTTGCTGGAAATAGGAAAGCAAATGTGGGGAAGGACTAATCCTCAATTATGTTGAAGTCTAACCTCAAATGTTAAACCTTGGCTGTGCAAGTGGATAAACTCTTTTGTTACAGTAGCTGTTTACTAATGCAAGGATCAGAAACCTAGCAAGTAATCAAGGAGTTGGAAATTTCAGAAGTCGTGCAAACTTCAGGGTATATTTGTTGATTCAATTGTTTTTGATACCTTCAAGAATCCAAACGTTTTCTTCCTCCCCCAGTTTTTTGAATTATGGAAATCTCAGTCAACTTTTATTGTAGTCACAGGCAGAAAAGTCCTTTTACCAAAACTGGCCTTTATTTACTCTCATTTTTTAGATAGCCATCTTTAGATGAAACTAGCCTGATTCACTTACAAACTTGACAAGGGCCACAAGAAATTGTGAGTTCATGCCAATATTGTATAATATTCCTACCATTTGCAGAAATATTGCAGTCTTGGTTGGCTCTTGGCCTGGAAACAATGTAAAACATGAAGCCACCCAACCAATTTTACAGTCAGGTTCTGCCAGGAATTGTGAGATCCTCATTGCCTAGTTTTACTTCTTCCCTACAAGTAACTGCATATTTTAGAATTTGTTGCTAGTAGAGTCCAGAGAACAGCACTTTATTTAGAATCCATTGAAATGTAATTTGCTTCAATAAACAAAAACCCCAACTTAAAGATCTTAAGCAATAGGGACTGAATCACATGATAGGGAGTTAAGGTATAGGGTGAACTTTAGGGTCATTTAATTCAGTGGTTCAATTATGTCTTCAGGGACCTATGTTCCTAGCATCTCCTCGCATTTCTATGTACACTTAGCTTTAGTTTAAGTTTGATTCTCTTTAGGTCGTGAAATATTTGCTAGCAGGAACTGGTACAATATACTTCCTTATATTCAGCTAGAATGCAAAACTTATTTAACTTTCCCAAAGCAAACCTATCTTCTTGGGACAAAATGAGTGATGGGAAATTAAAAATGATAACTAAGCTTACTGTTAAGATGTTAAACCCACAATAATTGTGTATTATGGTATAATGAGAAAAAACATTTTTAAAGGGTATATAAGCATTTATGTAATTAATTACTGTTTGGATTTCAGTAACATATACCTTTCCTTCTTAATTTATAAAATCATTTGAGATGTAGATGTGTGACTCAGAATTACAGTGCTATAGATCTAGGTTTTTGCTGCTACTGTTGTATCAGAAAGTGTCCTGGAGGCAGTGTCTCTGTACTACTCACACCCTGGTTCCCCCAATTCAGATGTTGGGACAATTTGCATAAGAGAGAGTTTGTGTCTGAAGGAGATTCACCTGCAAGCAAGAATATGTGCCCTATAGCTCTGGGGCCCTCAATAGTGTGTAGCATTAGGAATTTGCCTACTGACTTGCCCCTCATAAGCAGAATCCAGCACATGACTGGTGTGCTTACTTTATGGAGGATGGAAGTACTAGATGAGTGTGCCAGCAACAAGGCAGGATAGGAAGAAATTAGAGAGAAAATGTTTGTGGAGATCCTTTCCCAGTCTTGCTATCTGTAGAATTCATCTTTGGGAAGAGCGAAGAATGAGGCTGAGAGGACAAAAACCATAATTTCCAATATTCTCAAGTATGTCCGAAGAGACGGATATTCTAATTTATAGACAGACAAAAATAAGAGATAGACTATTGCTTTCTACATTGTTTTTCCAGATTCTACTCACTTTTGTCTTCCTCCTCTCCAGAATTCCAAGATGCTGAAGTTCATATGTCCCCTAAGTGGTGGAAGGTGTTTGGACAGTGACTATAGCTACGATAGAGCTTTTGGAATGCTTTTGCTTCTTGGAGTGGAGATCCTTAACCCTCAGTGGGTTGCCCTTCTCTTTACTTGCTTTTCTGTGGCACAAATTCCCACAAGGCAATTACAAAAAATATAAAATGTAAAGATAAATATATAGTCTGGTCATTATTGCTCATATTCTGACCCAGGAGACCTTTGATAGCCAGATTCAAGAATGAAACATTAAAGGATTTCTGTATTTGTTGACTAATACCTAAGTCAACTATCTGTGAATTAAGGCGTTATCCTATGGGGATGGGTAGTTAATATTGATGAGGATTGGAATTCTCATATAACATTTACCTTTATAATCAAAACTAAACATAAATATAAACTGGACACTCAATAAAATAACTTGTTGAATTAAGTAGCAGCTTTTAAAAATCCATATCCAGAGGATATGAAAGCTGTATAGATGGTTTTTTTGCATCTATTGAGATGAAATGCTTTTTATCCTTCATTTTGTTAATGTTGTATATCACAGTGATTTACAAATATTGAACCATCCTTGCATCCCTAGAATAAATCCCACTTGATTGTGGTATATGATCCTTTAAATGTGTTGTTGAATTCAGTTTGCTAATATTTTGTTGAGGGTTTTTGCATCTATGTTCATCAGGTTCTCACACTATACACACAAATAAACTTAAAGTGGATTAAAGACCTAAATGTAAAACCTGAAACCCTAAAACTAAAAGAACACATAGGCAATAACCTCTTGGACATTAACCTTAGCAATACATTTCTGGATCTGTCTCCTTAGGCAATGCAAACAAAAGCAAATTTAAATAATTGGGACTATATCAAACTAAAAAGATTTTTCACAGTGAAGGAAACCATCAACAAAAGGAAACGGTGACCTACTAGATGAGAAAATATATTTGCAAATAATATATCTGATAAGGAGTTAATATACAAAATATATTTTAAAACTCATATAACTCCACACCAAAAAAACATGCAATCCAATTAAAAAATGGGTAGAGGATCTGAACAGACATGTTTCTAAAAAAGGTGTACAGGTGGCCAGGAGACACATAAAGAGATGATCAACATTACTAACCACCAGGGAAATGCAAATCAAAACCACAATGAGATATCACTTCACACAAGTCAGAATGGATAGTTTCAAAAGGACAGAAATAATTGTTGACAAGGATGTGGAAAAAAGGGAACCCTCATGCACTGTTGGTAGGAAGGTAAATTGGTGCAGCCAGTATGGTAAACAGTATGGAGGGTCCTCTAAAAATTAAAAATATAAATACCATACAACTCGGTAATTCTACTTCTGGATATTTACCCAAAGAAAAAGAAAACACTAATTTAAAAAGATACATGCATCCCTATGTTCATTACAGCATTATTTACAATAGCCAAGATACAGAAACAACCTGTGTCCATTTATAAATGGATGGATAAAACATGTGGTATATATAGACACAATGGAATATTACTCAGCCATAAAAAAGTGAGATCTTGCCATTTGCAACAACATGGATGGACGTAGAAGGTATTATGCTAAGTGAAATAAGTCAGACAGAGAAAGAAAATGTCATATGATTTGATTTATTCAAGGAATTAAAAAGTAAAACAAATGAACAAATAAAAACAAAAATATACTCATAAATAAAGAGAAGAAACAGGTAGTTAACAGATGGGAGGAGGATTGAGGTGATAGGAGAAATAGGTGGAGGGAATTAAGAGGTAAAAATTTCTACTTATAACATAAATAAGCCATAGAATGAAAAGTACATCATTGGGAAATCAGTCAATAATACCATAATAACTTTATATTGTAACAGACTGTAACTACAGTTATAGCAGTAAACACTTCATAATGTATATAATTGTCAAATCACTATGTTGTACACCTGCAACCAATATAATACTGTATGTCAATTGTAGTTCAGATTTTTTTACAAAGCTATAGAGCAAAATCATCCTTGAGATGTCTTTTCTTTAATTTTTAAAATAACAGTTACTGAGATATAGCTAACATATCATAAATGTTGCCCTCTAAAGTGCTTTTCAGATGTTCACAAAATTGTGAACCACTGCCACTAGTTTTAGTATATTTTTATCAACTCCCCCCCTCCAAAAAAAAACAATATGCATCAGCAGTCATTCCTCATTCCCACCTCCCCTAATCCTTGGAAATCACCAATTTACTTTCTGTCTCTATGGATGTGCCTAATCTGGATAATTCATTTAAATGCAGTCATAAAATACATGGACTTTGGTGACTAGCTTCCTTCAATTTACATGTTTTTTCCATATTGTTGTATGTATTGGTACTATATTCCATTTCATTGCCAAATAATATTCCTTGTATGGATATACAGATCTTATTCATTCATCAGTTGATAGAAATTGGGGTTGTGTCCACTTTTTTTTGCTATTAATAATGATTGCTTTGGTCAATCACATACAAATGTTTGTATGGACATATGTTTTAAATTACCTTTGGTATATACCTGGGAGTGGAATTGCTGAGTTGTTTGGTAAATTTATGTTTTACATTTTGAGGGACTGTCAGTATGTTTTCCAAAGTGGCTGCATCATTTACAATCCTATTAGCAATGTACAGGGTTCAAATTTCTCCACATCTTCATTAGCACTTGTTTTTGTCTGTCTTTTTTAATTTAGCTATTTCACTGGGGCTGAGGAAGCATCTCATTGTACTTTGATATGCATTTCCCTGCTGACTAATGATGTTGAACATCTTTTCAGTTGCTTATTCACCATTTCTATACATTCTTAGGAGAAACATGTATTCAATATTTTGCCTACTTTTTAAAGGGATTATTTGTTTTTTATCATTATTTTAAGGTACTTCATATATATATTCTGGAACCATTCCCTTATCAGACACATTATTTGCAAATATTTTCTCTCATTCTGTGAGCTATCATTTCACTTTTTTGATGGTATCCTTCAAGGCAAAACAGTTTTTAAATTGTGCAGTTAACTTTAATTTTTGTCACATGTGCTTTTGATGTCATATTTAAGAAAACCTTGTTTAATCCAAGTTCACAAGTTTACTCCTGTTTTCTTCTAAAATTTTAGTTTTATCTCTCAAATTTACATCTATAGTCCACCTTGAGTTAATTTTTGTATATGATTTGAGATACTGTTTTAACTTCATTCTTTTGCAGGTTGATATCCCATTATCTCACTCTGTTTTGGTTTTTATTTTTAAATGGCTTCTTCCTCTATTTATTTTGGCACCTTAGAGTCAAATATCACATTAGCCATGAGAGTATAGACTTATTCCTGAACTCTCAAATTTATTCCACTATTTTTATATCATTTTGACAGCACCACACTGTCATGATTATTGTAGCTTCAGAGTAAGTTTTGAAGAAATATGAGTCTTTCAACTTTTTCTCCTGCTAACATTGTTTTGACTATTCTGAGTCCCTTGCATTTCTATTTCTTGCTTGTCAGTTTCTGCAAAAAGCCATTTGGAATCTCAAAGGGATTACATTGAATCTTGGATCACTTTGGGAAATATTACTATCTTAACAATATTTAGTTTTCTAGTCTCTCAAAATCGGATACATTTATTTCTTCTTTAATTTGCGTCAGTGCTTTTTCATTGATCTCAGTGTACAAGTCTTTCCCTTTGTTAAATGTATTCCTCAGCTTTGTGCTCTTTTCTGATGCTATTTCAAGAAGAATTATTTTCTTAAATTCATTTTTGGATTGCTCTTTGCTCATGTATAGAAATACAATTAAATTTGTGTATTGATCTTATATACTACAACCCTGCTGAACAGAAGCTTTTTTGTGGATTCCTTATAAATGTCCAAAGTTTTTTGTGGATGCCTTAGAAATTGCTACATGTAAGATCAAATCATCTGCCAATAAAGAGAATTTACTTCTTCCTTTACAGTCAACATGCCTTTCTTTTTCTTAGTAGTTTCTCTGACTAGAACCTCAAGAACAACATGAAATCAAAGTGATAAAGCAGACATGACAGGACTCTTCCTGATCTTGGGATAAAGTGTTCAGTTTTGACTAATAAGTATGATGTTAATGGCGTCTTCTTCATAGATATCCTTTATCAGGTTGAGGAAGTTTCATAGTTTTTTTGAGTTTTTGTTTTGTTTAGTTTTTATTCTTGAAAGGTAGTTTTTTTTTGTCAAATACATTTCTAAATCTTCTAAGATGTTCATGTGATTTTGTTCTTTCCTCCACTGATACAGTGAAATTCGTCAATTGATGTATGTGGAACCCATCTTGTAAGGTAAGTCTACATCACTGAGATGCTCAATCCTTTTCATTTTTGGCTGGTGCACTTTACTAGAATTTTGTTCATGATTTTTGCATCTCTATTCAAAGATATATTATTCTCTAATTTTCTTCAGATATATTTGAATTTTGTATCAGAATAATACAGGCTTCATAGAATGTGTTGGGAAGTTTTCTCTCCTCTTCTATTTTTGGGAGTTTCTGAAGGATTGGTGTTGTATTTTGTTTAAAACACAGGGTAGAATTCACCAGTAAAGTTACCTGGGACTTGGTTTTATTTCAGGCAAGTTTTTGATTATTAAGTCACTATCTCATTACTGGTGTAGTCAGATTTTCTATTTCTTCTTGCGTTAATATTGGTAATTTTTGCCTTTAAAGGAATTTATCCATTGCAGCTACATGATTCATTGCATACAAATGTTCTTAGTATTTTCTCATGACCCTTGTATTCCCTATGGTTGAAAGTAATTAACTCTATTTTATTAATGATTTCAGTGATTTGAGTGTGTTCTTTCCTTATTTATTTATTTATTTTGCTAAGGTAATTTGACATTTTATTTGTTTTCAATAAACTAATTTGGGTTTTAATGTCTTTTTAATAAGTTCAGCATCTAGGTCTCTCAAGGACAGTTTATACTGCCTTTTTTCTCTGTATATGGACCATGCTTTCTTTTCTGTCTTTTGCATAACTGAATGTTTTTTACTGAAAAATAGACATTTTAAGAAATATAATTTAGTGACTCTTGAAGTCATGTTCTCTCACTGCTTCCCCAAGATTTGTTATCGCTGCTATTTGTTATTGTCATTGCTGCTGTTTGTTTATTTAGCAACTTTCCTACATTCCGTAAAGTTTGTATTCCTTCTCACATGTGGCTATTGAAGTTTCTGCTCAGTTGGCTTAATTGTCAGCTAATGACTGGACAGTTTTTCTAAAAATTCCTTAAACTGCCTTCTAGTTTTTTCTGAGGGGCTCTATGTGTGTCCTGGAGCCTATCTTCAAGCTGTATTATGTAGCTTTGCTCTTTATTGTTCACTTCCTGCTGGAGCATAGCCTTGGCGCCTTGTGCAGAGATGAAAAATGAGGGCCTTCTCAGGCCATGCCTGGGGGTGCACACAACTGCGTAAGCATAAGGCCCTCCAGAGTCCCGGAACT
Organism: Manis pentadactyla; assembly: GCF_030020395.1. Classification (NCBI taxonomy): domain Eukaryota; kingdom Metazoa; phylum Chordata; class Mammalia; order Pholidota; family Manidae; genus Manis; species Manis pentadactyla. The sequence continues at coordinate 12,576,364 of NC_080034.1, forward strand.
GCACCTCAGACTTTCAGAGGCCCAGACGGACATATTTTTGTCCAGCTTTAAGGTTTCCAGCAGGTCTCTTGTTTGTCTTGTTATTGCCTCCTCGGTCACCTGTGATGTTGGGACATCACTGATCATTATTTTCAAGACATACCCAGGGAAAAGACAATTCACACTGAGTAACATCTCAGATCAGTTAAGCCCAATAAGGGGGATTTCCAAAGAAACTTTGGAACAGTCAAATAGTGACAATTTTGGGGGATTGGGCCTTTTGATGGAACTCCAAACCTACTGTGCCTATTCCGAGTGTGCTTGGCTATTGGCTTTTACAGTTTCTGTGATAGTGAGGCTGTTTTATTTAAGCAGTATATTTTGAGACTACTCTGATATTGGGGATGGAAAGAAAGGAATAGGACAACTGAGAATGCTGTAATACTTGCTTTTCTTTTTGCATCTGTTTTTCCTTAATAAAAGCTTCTCAGGTTACTGCAAGCCTTTGACTGATTTCCAAAGTATTGAAAGTTGATTTTGACAGTTTTTGACAAGTATTATCATTTTCTCTTAAAAAAGAGTAGAATCTTGAAAGTCTTTACAATGCCATTCTGGAAGTGCTTCCTAGTGACTTCCTTTTATAAAAAATAGAATGTGTTTTATTGAATATAGTTTATATACAATATTATATAGGCTTCAGATGAACAACTTGGTGATTTATCAATTCTATACATTATAAAATGCTCACCATGGTAAGTATAGTTACCATCTGTCACCAAAGATTTTACAATATGAGCTATATTCCCTGTGCTATACTTACATCCCTGTGACTAAATTATTTCATAATTTGAAGTTTGTACCTCTTCATCCCCTTCACTTATTTAGCCTGCCGTCTTCCCCCAACTATGATAACCAAAAGACTGTTTACTCTGTTTATGTTTTTTTTGTTTTGTTTTCAGTTTCCACATATGAGTGAAATTGTATAGTATTCGTCTTTCTCTGACTCATTTCACTTAGCATAATACCCTGTAGGTTCATCCGCGTTGTCTCAAATGGCAAGATGTCTTTCTTTTTTATGGCTGAGTGATATTCCATTGTAGGTATGCACCACATCCCCTTTATCTAGTTATCTGTTGATGGACACTTTGGTTGCCTCCATATCTTGGCTACCCAGAGAAAACAAAATCATTAAATTGAAAAGATATATACACCCCAATGTTTATTGCAGCATTATGTACATTATCCCAGTGATTAAAATACAATACCATAAAGGTAAGAATAATTTTTTTTAACTGATTTTCCTCAGTTAATAATGACTGCTATTAACTGCTACTACATGAGCACTTGATAAGTATTTGTTTAATGATGCAATACATTGTTTTTGTTGTTAATAAATTGAAAGTCAATATATTTTTGATCTGAATAAAAATGGATTGAGTATACACACCGTATTGAGAAGAGTGTTTCCATCATTTTTAGGCTGTGACTCTGCCAGTAATATGCTATCGCTTGCACCGCACTACTTCATTTAATCTTCACAACAACCATTTGCAGTTTCACTGGAGTCAGAGTTATCCAGTAACCTTCTCAAGACCTTACAGGTAAGAAAGTGGCTGAGTGGGGACTGTATTGTAAACAGAAAACAATCTATACCGAATACTTAAACATAACATAATATCGCCACTTCCTCCAACTCCTTGGATTTAAGAAGTTTAAAATGTCATAGAAAATATCAGGTAATAGATTTATTAAAAAAAGATACAGATATATTCCAGATAATGTTTTCATTTTTTTCTCTGATGTAAATCCTATCAACTTTGAATTTGGGAATGGTAGTTTACTACAACTATGCCATAGTTCAGAATAAACTAACGTCATTAGTCACCACTGAGAGGAATTTCATAACATATAGGATATTTACCTGAAAGAAAAGCAAAGTTGTCTCCTGGGTAGCAGGCATCCTTTCCTCCTCCTGCTCTGCCTACATCTGGGCTCTGAGGCCCGTATTTCTCCCTTTACCCCAGCTACCACTGTCAACACACTCCTTTGTCCTATCTTTCTCTCAGTTTTATGATTTATGCCCCTTATACCTTATGATATAATATGGCAAAATATGATATAATCTTTCATTAATTCAAATTTTATGTCTGCTCATTATTTTTAAGAGTTCACAGACTTCCCATTGCCTGAATGACAAATTCCTAACTACCTATCCCATCACAGGAGACTCCAGTACACACTCCTAATCAGCATTAATTGTTTCTTCTTTTTTGCTACTTTTATCAAATGTAGATTTACTGTTATTTGAAGCCATATGTCACAGAAGTTGAAAGTAAAGGCTTTGAATTCTCACGTTTTACCTTCAAATCTCCTTGTTCGCCCTTTTTAGGTGTGTTAACTGTTGCCTAGAAATGTCACTTTAATGAGCGTCATTTTGCTCACCTGTAAGAGGGTACAGATCATTCATTTTGACAAGGTTACTAATAAGATTAATAATATAATAATAATAATAATGTAATGCATATGCTTAGCAGAGTATGAGCTACAAAATTTCCAGTATTTGGTAACTCCCATAATTGGCAAACAACTACTATTGGTCTCTTAGACATTTTCTCTGGGAGTGCCAGCTCTACTCTTCTTGTTCTGTCTTGGAGGGGAAGTCGACTGTGGCCCTTTTCTCAGTCTCACAAAGGCAGGTCCAGTGTGAGAAACTCCAGTTTATTTTCCCAAGGCCAGTGCCCTGAAGTGTTCCAGGTTGCACATCTTCCCCAAACCAAGCAAAGGTAAGCTGGCTGCTTACATCTGTGTGCTTTCTGAAGGAGCTCACAGGTGCCATTTAAGGAGGGTTACACTCAGGCAGCCAGGCAGACCACAGGGTATCTGCCCCAGTGAGTATGGGCAGAGTGCTGGAGGTGTTTATCAACTGGCTGTGGGGGTCCTTGGGTAAGGCAGTCCTGCGCATTTTGCAAAGAGGGTCTTGGTGGAGTCTGAGTTAGTCAGTCAGTCAGTCAGATCTGCGACTGTTGAGATCCATGCACTGTTTGTATAAGCCTTCACCCCTTTTCTCTGCTTCTGGCTGTCTGTATTCAGCTACGCTGATCGTGTTAGTGTTCCGGGCGGGGTGAGACAGAAGTGGACCTTTCAGGTAACATCCTACAAGGTGGGTAATCACTTAATTCTTATGTCTCCTATAGGAGAAATAGCTGACCAAGAAGTAAAGTGACACAATTTTTTACTTTCTTTAGTGTGTCTATTCTCAAATTTTTTGCTCCACTGAGATTCAGGAACCTCTGAGCTTCCATAAAGGTGTTCTTGTCCATAGGTGGCTATTAAAATTGGTGTTGTGTGGTGGGTATGAGGGCTGGAACTTCCTACTCTCCCCTTTTGGTGATGTCACACCTTGGTGATGTCTTTTCCTCACTAAGTGAGGTATTATTTCATCTCTATCTTTTTAACCTAGCATATCTTTACTGTGGATTTACCTGTGTTTCTTGTGGATAGATCTTGTCTTCCTAGAGCTCACTGAAATTCTAAACAATTTGAAGGCTGATGTTTAGCCTGCTCCTTCACTGTGTCCTACAAAGTCTAGCACTTATTAGTCATTCAGTAAATTTTAAATAATGAAAAAAGACCAACACATTTATGTATACACATAATTACTTCTGCTTTTTCTCTGCAACAACTATTTCCAGGTATCTGCTCTGCCCTGGTGTTTGTGGAATTTCCTCAGAGTTTTGCTTCAGTGTTTTCAGGTGCTGATTTTTCTGTATTGAGAAACCTGAAACGATTATACAAAGTGTAAATAAAACCATACCATCTAAACTCAAACCACTACTGTGATGGTTAATTTTATGTGTCCCCCTGACTGGGCTGAGGGATCTCAGATGGTTGGTCAAACACTGGTTCTGAGTGTGTCTATGTTTTGTGAAGTGTTTCCAGAAGAGATCAGTATTTGAATTGGTGGACTGGGTGGGTAAAGATCACCCTCACCAATACCAGTGGGCATCATCCGATCGGTTGAGGGTCTGAATAGAACAAAAAGGCCGAACAAGGAAGCGTGTGCTCTCTGCTTGAGCTGGGATGTCCATCTTCTGCACCCAGATGTAACATTCTTCATTCTTAGACCTTCGAACTCAGACTGGGACTTACACCACCAGTTCTGATTCTCCAGCCTTCGGGTTTGGACTGGTACGACACTACTGGCTTTCCTGGCCTTCCAGTTTGCAAATGACAAGACTGTGGGACTTTCTACCTCTATAATCACACAAACCAATCCCTCATAATGCATGTCTATAGCTGTGTATTTCTCTGTATGCATATTTCTCTGTGTATCACTTGATCTCTGTGTATCTATGTATCTCTCTCTAGATATCTATCTCACTGGTTCTGTTTCTCTGGAGAAACAGGATTAATACAACTTCTAATTTCCATTTTGTCCACAATTAGAGTGTAGCTTGTATGGGTGTGTACTATAGATATTACAGAAATTTTGTGGGAAATCAGGCAGGATCAAGAGATACATAAGAACACAAAAGGATACTGAGCCCCATGTCCCCATTAGGCTGATGATCCTCATCTTTCCCTTTTCTACACGTGCTTTGCTCCTACCCTGTTTTTTCTCATCCTCAAATGCACCTTCACCCATTAACCTAGTTCTTCATTCCAACTGGTAACACCAAATTAATAATATTATTTTAAAATACTTCTAATGTGAATACAGAATCTCATGGTGCTGAACTAAATGCCTACAAGTGATTTAGTTCACAAACTAATGCTACAAAAAATTAAAATGGAGGGAAAAGACTTAGTTGTAACTATAGAATTGCTATCTCAAGTGCATTATATTTATCAAAAATAATATAGCATGCTAATAAACTTCCAGGTTATAAAATATTGAGTGTTCTTAGAACTCAAAGGAATTTAGTGCATTTAAAATTATAAAAAAATTCTATTATAGTACTCCAGTTTCCAAAGACAAATTCTCTTTTTAAATTGGGACATTGGTTGGTTTCAAACAAGAAAACACACATTAATGCATCTAAGACAAACAGTTTAAATTTAGTATATATGACATTGGACTATGAGGTATAAATAACACCCAGAATATATGTGTGCTTTCATAAGATATACATACCTAATGCATTTGCTATGAATACTGTAATATAAATAGAAACATTTTCAAAAAGTAGATTAGAAAAGAATGTGACAGCATAATCTTGTTTTTGTGCAAAACCCCACTTTTTAATGTTGAGAATTTATTATCAGAGCTTTGAGACATAAGGAAAATTAGGGAAAAAAAAGCCTAAAGTACAATAATAATTACAATGTCTCATTGTAAAACTGACATCTATTTGAAAATAATCTTTTATTGACAGTTATGTGACATTTAGAATATTTAGTATTTTATATTAGCTTAATTTGTCTTTTTCTTATAAACTTGTATAGACTTTGAAGTTTAAGTATCTATTGAGGTATTTGCATATGCTTAGGCATCAATACCACTGCTTATATTATTATCCATAAAAAGATGAGTCATCTACCAGATTACAAAAAGCACTGAGAGTTTGAAAATGGACTCATAATTAGCTAGAAAATGAGAAAAATAGTTGTTACTAGATGGTGGGTGTTTTTAAGACAAATTCAAATTATATAAAATACTTCACTGTGCTAATTATGAAGATGTAATTTACCTCCCATAAGATTAAATGTAAATAGATTAAAGAAGTCTTAACATTAAACTATGTTTTAATGCAAAGGGGTACGACATCTCTATGCACTCTATGAGTTGAAAAATATCTCCTTGAAGGACATTTCCAAGCCCCCTTTACAATATTCCTTTCGTAAACTGAGGGAGACGTAATACTGGACAGACACGAGACTTATTCCACTATCTCACAACTTAAGTCCTTAATAGTTTAATTTTAAAAACTAACTTGAGAGGTAAGCATAGCAGTAATGAAAATCTAATGATGGAAAGTGTTAAAGAAATTAATGAAGAACTTCATAAATTTTAGAATAGCTTTATGGAAATCAGGAAAAATGGTATTTCTCTGTAAATTTTAGGTTATTAACTATACAGGCAATGTGAAAGTAAACTTGAACTACTTATCCTAGGACGAAGGAGATACAGAGATTTAAGTAGTCAAATTTGATATTCAGGAGTTCAACATACATTTTAAAAATAAATGCCATTTTGACTTCCAAATTGCATAATTTCCTTTTATAATTTCATTTTTCTCTGTTGACATACCTGTTAAAATGCATATCTTAAAGTGAAAGCAACAAAAACAATGAAGTGGGAGGTTTGCCTTTAAAAATAAAATTGGAACACATTTGTGTGAAACTCTGTGTCCCAAAATATGCACTATATGGGAGAAATGTGAATTTGGCGAGAACCAAAACAACACTTTCTAACTGCTAATCATGTAAAAGCATCTGGTAGGAGAGGAGGTGACCTATAAAATCATTAGGATTGAAAAACTTCTACAGAACACCTGGTATATGCAAAGAGAAGAATGAGGACATTGTATATATAGGGAAAACCTCTCACAAAAAGAAGTAATTGATTTTCATTTGCCATTTAATCTTGTTCTTTTTGTATAATGGACAAAGCAATCTTTGGTGATTTGATTTTATTTGATGTTTGCTTCTACATTATGACATTTTAGAGAGCAGAGTAATTAATTTAATGTGTCTTGTGTATATATTACTAGATTTGTTCTTATATCTCTTGGTAAGGTTGTGTGCTATACAGACTTATTAACATGGAAATCAGGTCTTCAAAGTAGCCTATTTGATTTAGATGCAGAAGAATCTATAGGCAATTCCGACATGAAAATATTTATTTCACGCCGCACTCTCCCTCAGGTATGAGAAACTCATTTCTCACAATTCCCTCAGTGTTCTCAAGGGCAGGTGAAGTCTTCAAGAGATAGGTAGTTACAATGTAAGACACTCAACAACCTCAGTCACAAGAGTTAGCCAAGAAGAGTGAGAAACAGAAACAAAACACAAAATTTCGACTAGCAGAAAGTAATTAAAAAGAAAATCAAGTTAATTCAAATGCTTTCAAAATGTGTCAATATTTACCCATCATCCCTCTGTCCCTAACTTCCTTTCTAAGTGCAGTATTTTAATTGTAACCATTTTGCTGTGACCATTCTATTAGAAACGTATTTTCTAAATATAAAAATATAAAAAATCTTTATTCTATGGGAATTTTTATTATCCCCATTTGAATGTAAAAGAAAACCTGATATGAGCATTTCTTCTTTTCTGATTAGGAAATGTGTTCAGAACGCTATCCTGTAACAGGAGAACTATCCTGACCAATATATTACCAGTGCTTCTGAAGCATATATATGTATAAAATATATATTCTTGGTAAACCTAACGATTTTCCATCATAATTAGTCTAATAGTGCAAGCTATTTTCTAGGTACATGGATAAAGCAATATAATACAAAATCTCTAATACTGCTGTTTAGTTTCCCTAATCTCAGTGATCAGTGAGAGTAATTTCCTTCAGTTTTCATCAATGAAAGTAAGTGAACAGGAGAAATATCTTCAGAATAATTTTAGACTTGCATATATCTGAGCCCAGTATGGAATCCTTTTTTGATGTTCCTATGGGTATATCTTGTCCCTGAGAACTGGATGTTTGATCAAACTCTTGCCCCTCAGCTCTCATTCTCACCCATATAACCATGTAAATTTTCCTTATCATCTTCCACAGACCCTTCATAGTTTTCAGGGTAAAGTTGAACAATATGCCTTCTGATCATGCCTTGGTTGAGCTCTGTACACACACACGCATTCCCTCAGTGCAGTCTTCTCCAAACCATCACAGTCAACCTAAGGCAAACACTAAGTTACTCTTTGACTAGTTTTTCCTTTATAATACTATGGTTTGTAAATGCTTATCTGAAAACTCTATGGAAGCTAGGGCCTCGTTTATGTGGCTCACCAATATATCTCCAGTCTTTTGCAGAATATAGAGGAAAGTAACTTGACTGGTTTGGTATGAATTCATCTTTCAAAATGAGGTCATGTTTCTCATACTTATATTTTTAACATTGTGATAGTCCCAGGATGGATTATGTCTTCTTACTTAGTTATAATCCATTCTGTGCATAAATTTAAAATTATCAAATTCAGTCCTTTAACGGTCAGGATTGATCCTTTCCTTCATAATTCCACACCCTGTTTACTACACAGACTCCTGCAACAAAGTCTAATTATTTTACCTGTGTGCTTTCGCGTGGAAGTGCAGTCAGCTACCATCCTGAGATTAGTTGGGGGCTAGAATTGTCCAGATTTGGCTTAACTGACTCCTGTTGCTCTTTGCTCCCCCAGGCTTTGATGACTGCTCACCTGCTTTGCCTGCCTGAGCTCTGAGGTTTCATTTCAGTACAGTAAATCAATTTTCCTGTTTTACCGTTTGCAATCTGTAGGTGCTTTGGTGATTCATTGTCTGCTCAGGTATTTGGTCTTCTCACTTGCTTAGCCTAGAACACAGGTCCTGTTTGACTTGAGTTCTAATATCATAGCAGTGTTGACTTGCCGAGTCTAATTTTGCCTCAATCTCTGGTATTTTGGTTTCTCTAAAATGTATTATGTCCCTGGTTCCTAATAACATAGCTTAGGTTTTCTGATAAAAAGGAAGTTGTGATTCTCTTAAATATATTACTTTTAATATATGGTAACTCAATTCATTTTCAGATGGCAATACATGAATAATAAAAAATAATAAGATATAGTTGACCATTAGTGAAGCATTGAATAGACAATCAAATAAAACCCACTGCTGTGAAGTCTGCCTCCTATATAGGGTTGCTGGACATAGCAAACAAAAATACAGATTACACCCAGTTACATATCTCCCCAATAATTTATTTGTATATTTATTCATACCAGAATGATTTATCTGAAATTAATATTTAACTGGGAACTCTACACTTTACATGGCAACTTTACCATGATGCATTGTCTAATTTTTAAAAAAATGGATAAATTCATTTTTATAATAATTAAATGAGAATTCACAAGAATCAGAAGCTTTAGATATGGGTTCCTAAAAATAAGTCTTATTTAGCATCATTATTAAGTATTAAATGTTATTGCCAGCAAAGTATGCATTTTACATAGTTATTTAAAAAATTGTAAGGATTTTTTGCCTTCAGTGTAACTAAACTGTTGTGTTCTAAATGAGCTCTTGAAGCAATTACGTACTTTCTTTGTTTTTGGCTGATTTTTACTATCATAACTTTGTTCTTGCCCATTTCATTATTATCTCTGCCATTTTAAGCAATTTTAATTTTTGTCATAGGTGTTTTCTATTTCTTAATTAATTTCACTTAGTGGATTTTTCTTAATTCATTTTGAATTTTCATCTGCTTGCTTCTTGTTATCTATTCTTCCTGAAGAGACTCCATAAATCAACTATACATATGAGTTAGATTAATGGTTTATTGACTGATGGCCATAAGGAATATTTTAAAGATTTCTCCATAATGTATGAACTTAATTCACTGATGGCATAGGACAGGTAAAAATTTCAATGTAAAAATCCCCTGACAGGTACATTAGAGTCATTTAGTTTCTTAAATCAAATTATTAACACATATAAATAGCAGAGCTCTATCTGTTTTCAAAGGGGAAGGGATGGCTTAAGAAAGTGCCTTTATATTTAAATTACCATGTGGGAAAGTATGTACTGGATACATTTCCAAAAAATCAAAATGTAATAAAAACCTATTTCTGTGAAATTGAAAAAACAGGCATATTTGTTCCTAAACAATCCAGTTTTCAAGAATCTACACATTTAAGGTAAACCTGGATAAATATGCAGCAGTAAGTCATTGATGTATCAAAATGTAATTATAACAATGATATCTTCACAGTAATTATTTTGTGAGAGTTTAGTTAGTCTGGACCAGGAATTCCTATGAGACTAGCAATACACTGCCTGCCTGCTATTCAGAATATATTTATGTCTTATTTCCTTAGAACTTTTTTTAAATTGGGAAACAGGTAAAAAGTATATTAAAACAAAATGTGTTTAATTTAAACATGCTTTTTTATAAATGTGTTTTTTGAATGACAAATAATGTTTCAGGCAACAGTGTTTTACCATGATCACTCGGTGTCTTTTGCTGAAATACCAACTCTCAACGTTCCTTTGAAGGGAAATGGAATACTTTGTTGAAGAGATCAGTCTACTAACACAGTTAGACCTTGACTACATCCTCTATTGCTAAATGCTAACAGTCATCTTGGACAAATTACTCTCAGGCTTCATTTCCTAACATAAATTTTAATTAACAGTGCCTGCATACAAGGCTGTTTTAGGGACTAATTTAGATAATATGAGACATACTTAGTGCTTTGCTTATAGCAGTTGTGGGTAAAATTTCAATATTTCCAGAATCTTTCACCCGGCCTTAGGGTATCTCCATATCAGTAGGTATTTCCAAAGGGTGGAGAGAAGCAGATATGATATCCCCATATCAATAGGTAATTACACTGGAGAGTGAGGGCATATCTGAACCTGAGAGGTTGGGTGGGGTCCCTTCTTCTGCACCTGGGTGGCAAGAGACACGGGTGGGCGAGCAGAAGTGAATGACTGCTTGTTGGCCATGAATGGGCTTCTCCCACTTTATTTCTCCCTTCAACTGATTTCAAATCAAAGGTATTTTGCCCTGGGCTGGGAGAATATCCCCCCACACACACCTCAGAATTACAGTAATTATTCAATAACTGGTGTTAATTACAATTGTTTATTTAGCTTATCACAAGCCAAATTATTCCCGGTCTTATTTTGTCTCTCTTGCCAGTAGTTTTTTCTTTAGTTCAAGTGGATATTGTCCCTCAGAAGCCTTCCTCAGTATTTATCCCCACCTCAGCATAAGCAGTCCATTTTGACTTCCTACACCTTAGTTTGTCTCTCTTTCATGCTTCTAATCAGCTAACCAAACCAACCATTCTATTACCAGGGGATTTCTTTAATCCAACACTCATTTTTCTGTGTCACATTGCAGAGGCAGGAAAGAAAAAACGATCAGCTATGAAGCATGTGTCTGACAAGTGTAACAAACCCAGGGTGATTACATTCTCAGTGTCCATCCCTTTAGCTGAGGGTGTGTGTGAAAAGTTTACTAAATTTCTATCCCATACAAAGAGCTGCCTGGATTAACTGACACACATTGTGCAGAAACCTTTAAATAGTAACAAGATTTTATTTTGTTTTTTTAAATTACTAAGTTAAGAAATGGTCTTTGACTAAGTCAAGAGGATTGATTGGTGTTAGGCTGAGATCCCTTCTATAATCATATAACAGGAATTCAATTGAGTTGTTACCACTATTTTTAAGTTTTTTCTTAACTTTGACTCATACAAAACATCTCAATTAATTACATCTTCATAATTTATCTAAAAAAAATCACACATGGATATGATTGAATATTAGACATACAGAAAAACATATATACAACACTGCCTGTGTTTATAAAATTGCATACAGAAAAGTTTAAGATCTGAATGGAGGTGCATTAAAATATTGACCATTTTAGCTGGTCATTTGATTACTCTTCTTGATAAGTATCATGTGTTGGTAGTTTCTAAATGTTCTAAAACATATGACCTGAAAATCAGAAATAAATAGCATGATCAAAAGAGAAGAAAGAAAATATAATGCAAAGAAGGAAAAGCAAATAGAATCAAGTATGAAAAGATCATTTTTATGAAGGATTTTAAAAGGTATTAAATGGTTTGAAAAGAGGAATTGACAGGAAAAAAATAGTGGGTATGATGATTATTCAATATTAAGGTTATAATAAATGTAACCTACCCTATTAGATTTTTGCTTATATTTTTTACTCTTTTACACACCCTGCAACTCTTTCCCATGATTTTGCTCTTAAAAACCCTGCCTGTAACCCTATGGGGAATTCAGAACCCGAAGCATTAGCTACTTGTTCTCCTTGATTGGTGCCCAGCAATAGACGCCCACTTTTCTCTCGCTATGTCCAAATATCAGTGTTTGGTTTTGTTCAACATCAGATGAGCAGACTTGGTGTGTTTGGTGCTCTAACAAAAGCATTGTCTGCTCACAGGTTGTCTTGCTGGCCTCGGGTGCTGACATCTGCAATTAGTCATCCACTCTTCATTATTTAGCTTAGGCACAATCTTTGAATGCAATGATCAGCTTTCTTTCCTGGCTGTAGGTCCTAGGCCTGCCATAGCCACTCAGCTCCCTAGCCAGGGGTCCACTCCTAATGTTGGCTGAGGTTAACAAGTCCCCCCATGGCTGGCTGTGTGGCAGACTGGGTGGCACTCCACCCTGAGAGTGAGAACACTTGCTAGTATTTCTCCCCCCGCCTCTCTCTCAATAAGCAGCATTGTCCCCTTGATCAAGCTTCAGCTTCCCCACTTTGACGCAGAGCAGTGTATGCCCAGGATCTTAGGCCGTGCGCCATTGCGTCGCCTTCTTCCTAGCTACACCCGCATCTCGATCTGAAACTCAGAAGAGTAATGAGAACCCACCTAAACATCCGAGTCCCATGATATCTCTTTCTTCCTATTGTAAATTTCCTGGGGGAAGGGAAACTTCCTTCCCCTTCCAATCTGAATACTTTGATGACATACAGCTCCACAGCCCAGTCCTCCAAACACAAGTGGGAAGATAGCAAAGCTTCAACACAGTTTCTCAAGAAAATAGGCTTGTGATTTTTGCGGTAAAATTTTGAATATCACCAGCTGAATATTTTTCTACAGCTTTACTTTGGTGATGTCTAGTTCTAATCTCTCTCCAGGCAGAATGATACATTGGTTGAAACAAGGAAAAACTTGTGTATTCAAAAAGGCAATAGGAAAGTGCACATTAACTTTTGGATTATTATCCATTATATGTGTTACGACAGACATACTAGAAGAACCTGTTCAATTGCCATATGCTATCCCACAAAGGTGTTATACTACAATTTGTTTAAAAATTGCCATAATTTTCCAAGTTTAATTTATTTTCAGGGTTTTTTTAATCCTGGTTTAAAACAACTTTTACTAAATCATGTGTTGTCCCTTTCCAGAAGTGAATATGTTAATACCATTGTTAGAGAAAGATTAATTTTAATGGTGATATCATTAATATTCTTAGTTCTTAGTATTGGGGTTTCTGTATTTGAAAAAATATGACCATTCAGGTCAATGACATGACCTATGAGAAAAATGCTAGAAAACAGATGATTATCACTGTGTCTTTTAATTCGCCTGTTTTTTTTTTCCCTAAAACAACTGTCTTTACCTTTATAACTCTTTGTCTTTCTGTATAAGAGAAGTTATCTGTAGTATCTGTCTTATCTTACATACCATGACTATATTTAATTCATATAGTAATTTAGCATAATCTCTTATTTTTACAAAAATTATATGTGGATTTTCCAAATAAAAGCAAATAGTATACTACTGAACATGAATAAACTTGTCAGGACTTTCTGGGTATTTTTGATGAAAATTCACTCTGAAAACACATTCTTTACTGGGATTTCTCATATCTGCTAACTATTTTAAGGTCTTTAGTTTCTAATGTAAAAATCTTAATTAGTACCATCATTTTACCTTAAGTATACGCTATTTAAAAAAAAATATTTGGGGAATTGGTCTCCATGGTAACCAGAATTCAAGTGGAATTATAACCTACTGAAGTGGGATCCATTTGATCAATCCCATGAAAGAGATTTAGGAAAATACTATCTAAAAAGCAGTAAATAGATCAGGTTCTTCAAGTAAATCCTTGGAAAAAATATACCACTTCTTTGTGTTCACTGTGTGAACACTTAACTGTTTCAGCCAAATTCTAATATAATGTATATTTTAAACTACAGGAATAGGACTTAGGAGTTCTTTATTGGGAGGAAAGTGCATAAAAACAATATATTGACCACTCAGAGCAAATACATTATATCGTTACCCCAGTTTCTTCTGAGGTTCCAAACTTTAGCAGCTACTCACAAAAAGACTATTCACAGGATCAGGAAATTAGTGCAATTTTAATAGTTAAACAAGGACAATCCACTCAAATGTATAGCATACTAAATGTTTAGGGAACAAAACTTAGATAAAAAACCTAAGTGACACTTTCTCTACTCTCCTGAATATAGATGGTTGATCACCCCAAATAGTCCCATATTTGATTACCTTTGATTCAGGTTTGATGAATAATAAGCCTGCAAGAAGAGAAGAGACGCCTTACCAGACTCTGCCCTACTAGGAAGGGGAGCAGGGGAGATCTGATCATGTGTCCTGAAGGGTCCTGTGTCCTGGGTGTCCCATGTGCTTAAAAATTGGAATACAATGTTTTTTCTTAAAAAAAAATAAAAGTGAATGTGGAATAAGGAGAGAGAAAGAAGTGTGGGAAGAGCACTGAAATCCCTCTACTGTGGCTCCTTCATTCTTTACGTTTATTCATACACTTACAAATACAAATTAAGGAGCACCCTAAGATTCAGACTCTTTTTAGTGAAAACTAAACTGATTCATCACATCAGTAGATATTAGTTCTCTATTATGAAGCAGCTTCTTCAAACAGCATATTTTTTATTTTAGAGATTTTATTGTATGTAATACTGAATGAAACAGTGATTTGAGAAAATTGCCATTCATTAGCTCATATTTTTCCACATGGAAAGAGGGTACATCTAGTTTATTAATTGTTAAATTAAAAATAGCAATGGTACTACTATTAGAAGGACATTCTGCAAATTAGTTAATGTTCATGGGAAGGTTTTATAAACTCTAAAAGGCTTAGAAATTTTACTTGACATTATTACTCTTGGCAGTGTGATAAATCTTTCTATTTGTTTTGAGCAAATACAAAAGGAATCCAATACGTCATATTTTTATTTTATAAACAAATATGGAAGTTATGCATTTCAATCACAATACTCAGTAAAACCTTAGTAGTCCATACTCTGATGCTCTCTTCCACTGAAGTGGGGGATAACTTGCCCCCCCCCCCACAGGATCCCATCTGCAGAAGAGATAGTGTCACCGTCTGCCTGTTACAGAGGCTGAAGGATCAGAGGGAGTGGGGCTGACACTGAGGGAACATGTTACTACAAACCCATCTCCCATCTGTGTCTTGAAGGTACCCATGATTTCAGTGTGTTTGCACAGCTTCCTAAGGTACTATTTTTCAAAAATCTGTTTAATCATCTCATCTACCCAAAGCTACCCTGCAACCAGCCTCCCTCCTCTCGCTGCCCCCTCTCCTCCTGCCAGTGCGTGACAACTCGGTTCCAGACTGTCAGAGAACTATTTTCCTTATCTGAGAGGAAAAGCTACCCTCATATCAATACTTTGCCAATGTAATACTTTCATATCTCCCATTTCCTCCTTCACTTTTACCTTGTTCACTAATTCTATGCTTTCCCAAGAGAAAAGGCATCTGGAATACAAGAAGTAGAATGGCTTGGCTGTACTTCCCATTTCTTCCCACCACATACTTTTCATTCAGCAATAGGGCATATAACCTTCTAGTAAAAGCAAGTAAGGGAAAGGGAAATACACTGGAAGAAACAATATATGTTATTAAATCAAATTATCATTCAGACAGGCCGTTTAAATATGGAAGTGCTTTGAACAAATTTGCTTTGTGTTTGTATTAATCAGAATAGGGTAGGTGATGGCAGGGTAGCAAATACTCCCAAGGGTTTGTGGCTTCAAACAATAATCATCTTTGTTTTGCTTTGTTGTTCTTATTTATTTTATAGCAGATCATCTAGGGAGACTTTTCTGTATCACTGCTGGCCTCACTCTGGGAAATGGGCTCATGGAGCAGCTGCTCTCTGGAAAGTGCTGGTTGTTATAACAAACAGAAAAGAAATGGGGTTGGATTGTCAGTTACATACATATACTGTCCTAGAAATAAATACCATTCAGAGGTCTTTAGCCACTGCAAGTCAATCAACTGGTTTCATCCAAATCAAAGAATTTGCCTAGAAGGAAAATACATATTGCAAATAGCCCAAAAGAACACCACAGTTCTGTCCATTAGTGTCAAATGTATTTTCATGTTTGACCTTGTTAAAAAACATAATCACTTAAAGGGAGTATTTAAAAATGAAGAAAGTGAACGATGTTGGCATCATCTAATTCTCCAAAAATTTTAGGTCAGTGAAATAGGCAATTTAGTAAATCAACTAGCTTGAAAATCGAGAGCTGCTCTTCTTCTCGACAACACTCAATAAATTTTTCCAAGACATTCACTGTTTATTTGGAAACCACTGTGTAATTTGGCTTGTGTAACACCATGATAAAAACGCTGACTTTGCCATCAAAGAATTTAAAATTTAATGAGGTAGAAAACGTACATAAATAACTTTTACCCTACAATTCCAATGAAGCCACTCTTGCGAGAGTCACAAAAAACTACCTGATGTCTTATCCAATCGTCAACTTCTAGTTCTTTGATAGACCACTCTGCACCTTGTAACACAGCATGATTATTCTTTCTTTAAGAACCTCCCTCCACTCTGCCACTCATCCCCTCTCTTCCAATACCTTCTCTTTATTGGGGATGCACCAGGTAATTATTCAAATGCACTTATTCTCCTCATCCCTTGACTTCTATATCCAACTGTCTTATTTATATCAATCCTTCTGCACCTAAAAGAAAGCTCAAAAGTATCATACACAATATTTTATTCTGGGTTTCCCCTCTCCAAATACATCTTTGTCTTGCATTGCCCATCACATTAAGAAACACCACCATTCAATACCTAAGATATTATATATAATAGATATATAATAACTTTCTTAGAATCATCTTTGCTCTATAGTTGTCACACACTCCAAACTCCTTATCCAAGACTTCAGCAAACTCTATCAGCCATACATTCAAATGAATCTACTTCTCATTGTCTTCATAGCTAAAAATGATAATAAAAATAATAGCCCAGTATACTATAATTTCTTATGTCAATTTGTTCAATAGTTTGTTTGACTTCTATTTTGAAATTTTGTACCAACTTCACAATGGATTTCTTCACAGTAAGGAAAAAATAAAGAGGGGTGACTGTACACACCAAGCCTAGGGTCAATCATTTAACTTTATATTAGCACTTTTTTGAATACCTGCTATATGACAGGAAGTGGACTAGGAATGCAGTTCACACATATATACCTTTAAATACTATAGGCTCAATGATTTTTAATGTCAGAATATTTTTTCTGCTCTTGTGTTTAAAAATGTATTTTTATTCTGAGAGATTCTCATAGTTATTCTAATTTTGTATAATACCTGTTATAAAACTTTGCCAAAACTCTTTCAAAAAACCTGGCTTCAAGCTTATTTCCGATTTGAACCTCTCACCAACTTCACAAGAGAAAAATAAGAACTATGATGATGTATGAAAAAACCCAACAGAAAATCTTTCCAAATGCAGGTTCAAACATTTGTTTTGATTTAAGTCAATATTTGTTTTTTAACATCTTGTGATAGAATTGATTTCACAATATAATTGATATTTATTTTTAATAGATAAAAAAAATAATTTCATTTTTGGATATGGTTTCCTCAGAACCCCCTAAAATCTGGTAGTTTTTATTTGTAATGTATTATATGAATGGAAATAACATCACCCTTGAGATAAAGAAAAATGATAGTTTATATCATTTAAATGAGTTATTTTCCAACACATTGGTAAATTTGAACCAAAAAGATATCCTCACACTTTCCAAAATAAGATTGAAAGCATAATGAAAAGTTCCATACTTTGTGAATTCTCTTTCTTTATATATGGGTCTTTTTTGAATTCCCATGCATCAAGAAACTCTTGGTATGCTGGGGGACTGTTCAGCTCAAGGAATTCTCTATCAAAATTAAATTGTTGAAACCCTTCAAAGCTTTACCTATGCTTCACCCCCAGTGACCAGTCCCAGTACTGAGGCTATGTTGAAGTCCCTCATTAGAATTGTGCATTTTCCAGTTGATTTCTTTGGAGATAAATGTGCTCTCCAGCTCTGGGCTTTATGAGGATTTCCGTGGGACTCAGTGGCTGACAGAGCTCCCTTGGTGCACAGCTCATCTGTTTGAGTTCTGGAGAGTTCACATGTTGTCATGGCAGCTCTATACATTTGCATTTCTTCAGAATTTTAAGGAAAAGTCTAAAACTTGTTTCCAGTATTGATGATTCAGTGACACCTTTCCTTTACTATTTTTTTTTCCTATATTCATTGTAACAATCTCAAAAGATTAGTCCATGCAGAATATGGTAATTTTTTTATCACTTTTTAGCACTTAATGAAATTTCAGTTCATAAACAATGAGGGGAAGAATAGAGACAGTCAGCAAAATAAACATATTTATTATATAATTAAATAAATTATATGTATATTACTTGCCAGGTTCCTGAAATGAAGCAAGAAATTGTAAGATCTTTTGTGTCTAAAGTCTCACACTGACATATCAAAGAGAATTTTCTTCTGATACTTCTTGAAACACATTGTCCTGCCTGGTTAAAGTGCATCTTTGTTAACTGAAGGATCACTGAATATTTCAGAAGTGAGAAATAAATTTTAATACTTCGTCAATACTCCGTAGTTCAAAATGGAAGAATTTTGTAATGATTTTTCACAAAACTTTCTACCCAGACTAACAATAAGCTTCATATTTGGTATTTCTACTTCAGATGCTTTAGATAATTTCAGCAGTGCTTTTAGTTTATTTTTAAATTCTAAGGAAAAGCTGACAAATATTGTGGAGAAATATGACCTCTCTTGACCAAATATAACCTTTCTGAAAAGGAAATGGCTTATTCTTTCAATGTGATTTAAAATTCTTTGTGCTACTTCTACTAGTACCAAGAATAATACTAGATAGACTAAACTCTTAAGCTTTCCAGTTGCAAAAAAATCTCAGCCAAGTACAACATTCTGCTCACAGCTTAAATGTGTCTTAAGGGAGGAGGTACAGTGTAGTTTGCTTCCATTTCTAAAACACGCAATTCTAATATGCTTCTGGAGGATAAAAAAGATCTCCCAGTGGAACATGACATGATTCTCTTCACTCTCTTTTATGCTTCCAATCTATTGCTCCATAGATTTTTCAGAATAGAAGTATTTTGAAATTTATTATTTCAGTCACCTATAATTTGAATAAACTAGGAGCATGCTAAGAAACATCAGAGCATGAATAAATATAAAATAGTCTCCACAAGCAAGAAATAAGCATAAAAATAGTGACTGTAATATTGTGGGAAAATAGCAACAAGTAAGATTTTCCTTTTTCTGTAAGAGAAAAATCAATGTCAAAATATTATTATTGGAACATTACAATAGATTTTCTTTAAGTGGAAGATACACCTCTAACAGTCACAGCTCACTAATTAAAAATGAATAAGGAGTGGTATTACAGAGCCTTATGGTGACTTCTCATTTCAGATACAACATGGAAAGAGTTGTGATGTAGTCACTTTCTTTGTTATGATAAGAAAAACCTCAACCGAAAATCCATTAATTTTCTTGGACTTATCAGAAGATTGAGATTGGAGGGACAACTGCTACTTTAACATTTGAAAGGACAGATGAATCCAGAGTCAAAGATAGGACCTGCTTAATTAGAGCAGAAAGTGCTGGAGCCATAAGCTGAGAAATTAGAGTTCAATAGTAAAGAAGAAATAAAGACTTTCTCAGGTTCTGGAAGGAATATAAAAGTAAGTTCTTTAGGGAGAAGAAAAATGACACAGGTAAGACATTTAAGACCTGCATAAAAAAGGAAGAGCATGACAAAGGGACAAATGAAGGGAAAATAAAATAATTAATTTTTCTTATTCTTGAGCTAAAAGATAACTGTTTAATAATGGTAACAAATGTATTGGATGGTTATAGCAGACAATAAATGAAATGAATGACGGTAATATCTTAACTGGCTGGAAGGAGGAGTTAGAATACTCTTACGAAGTCACTATAGTACATATAAAGCAGCATAGTGTTATTTGAATCAGACTTAATTATAAATGGATATTAGAAAATATAAAAATATTCAAAAGTATTTGAAAAATATTCAAAAGTATTCCTAATGCTAGGAAAGAAGATAAAATGGAATCATTAAAAACTCAGCTAAAAAGAAGTCGGAAAATGAAGGTACAAAAAGGAAAAAAAAATTTATCAATTAGAAAAATGGCTAAAAACATGGCAGTTAGTAATCAACTGTATCAAAAATCACTTTTTCTGTGCATCATCTAAGTGTACCAGCTAAAAAAGACTGTCAGAGTAGATTGAAAAAAAATAGACAAATATTGTTTACAACAAACAAATTTTAAATATAAAGTAAAGTTACAAATAGGCAAAAAGTAAAGTGATGGAGGAAGGTATTCTATGCTGGTAATAATCAAAGGAAAGCTGGACAAGGCATTAATTTCTGGGAGAGCACCTTCCTAACAAGGACATTCATATGGGGTAAAGATGAGCATTATACAATGATAAAGCGGCCAATCCCCACAAACACACAACAACTCTAAATTTGTATGTACCCAAAAACAGGGTAAAAATGCATGAGTTAAAAGCCGATATAATTAAAAATAATAGACATATTCACTACTATATTTGGATACTTCAAAATTCCTCTGTCAGTAATTGATTAATGAAGTATGCAGAAAATTAGTAGGATGGACATGATTTAAACAGCTATTAATCAACTTGATCTAACTTACGTGTAAGGAATACTCCATTCGCCAATAGGTGAATAAACACTCTTCTCAAGCTCATGTGGAATATTCACCAATTTAGACCATATTTGGGGCCTTGAAATATATCATAGCTACTTTTTTTTTTTTTTTTAATAATTATTTTTTTATTGAAGGGTAGTTGATGCACAGTATTACATTACATTAGTTTCAAGTGTACAACACAGTGGTAGAACATTTATATACATAATTCTAGGTTCCAGCTATCACCCTTCCAAGCTGTTACATTATCTTGACTATATTCCTTATGCTATACATTACATCCCGGTTACTTATTTATTTTACCATTGGAAGTCTGTCCTTTTTTTTTTTTTTTTTTTTTTTGTGAGGGCATCTCTCATATTTATTGATCAAATGATTGTTAACGACAATAAAATTCTGTATAGGGGAGTCAATGCTCAATGCACAATCATTAATCCACCCCAAGCCTAATTTTCGTCAGTCTCCAATCTTCTGAGGCATAACAAACAAGTTCTTACATGGAGAACAAATTCTTACATAATGAATAAGTTACATAGTGAACAGTACAAGGGCAGTCATCACAGAAACTTTCAGTTTTGCTCATGCATTAATATCATAGCTACTTTTAAAAAATAGAAATAATACAAAGTTTGCTCTGAGACTACAGCAGAATTAAACAGAAATCAAGAACAGAAAGATTACTGAAAATTTTCCATATCTGAAATTTAAAATATCATTCTAAGTAACTCATGGATCAAAAACGTTTCAGAAAAATATTTTCTTAAATGTTTTAAACTCAAGGAAAATTAAAGTATAACATTTCAAATATTTGGGAGATAAATGAAAGTGGTGGACAGGAAAATTTATAGCATTAATTGTACGTATGAGAAAAGAAGAAAGCTCTAAAACAAATAAGGTTCCAACTAAGGCAATTTAAGCATAAATCAAGCAAAAGAAAATATATAACATAAGTTAGAGCAGAAAGAAATGAATTTAGAAACAGAAAAACAACAGAAAGTATCAGCAAAATACAAATGTAATTTTTTCAAAAGTTAGATAAAATTGATAAACCTCCAGCCAGGCTAACTATAAAAAAAGAGGTAAGATACAAATAACCAACAGCACATATGTAGGAAAGTTACTAGTACTGATTACATGGAGTTTGTCAGGATAATAAAGGAACACTATAAAACTCTGTCAACCATTTTGATGACATATATGAAATGACCTTATTCTTATAAGATGAAACTATCCAAGCACACAAGGAGAAATGGACAATCTAAAAGGCCAATATCCACTAACAAAATTGAATCAAAAATATCTTTTTAGGCCTAGATGTGTTCAGTGTGAATTCTACCAAACATAAAACAAAGCAACAATGCTAATACTCCAAAATATTTTCAATATAGAGAAGCAGAGGGAACATTTCATAACATTCTATTCTATGATGCCAACATTATCATAATATCAAATCCAGATAAAGACATTTCAACAAAAGAAAAACTACTGACATGAGAAAGGATGTAAAATCCTCAACAAAATATTAGCAAATCAAATCCAACAATGTATAAAAAGAAGCATAAATAATCATAATATAAGTTGGTCACAGTCACAGGAATAGTAGTACAGCATGGAGAATACAGTTAATGATTCTGTAACATCTGTCTATGTTGACAGATAGTTAACCACACCAGTGGGGGAGAGGAGTTAATAATATGGGTAACTGTTGAACCACTGTGTTGTATATTTGAAATCAATATAAGATTGTATATCAATGATACCTCGATTAAAAAGAAGTAAATACATAAATAAAAGTATATACCACAACCCAGTAGGATTCATTCTAGGCATGCAAACTGAGTTCAAAATTTGAAAATAAATGTAATATACCACACAAACAAGCTAATGAAGAAAGATCATGTAATCATATAAATTGATTGAAAAAGCATTTTTTAAAAATCCAGTACCATCATGACTAGAAATTTTAAGCAAAGATTACTTTAATTTGAAGCCAATGCTCTTGACCACTCCAAAAATCCTAGGGACTTTAAAAATTACATCAGATCCACTCTGCCTGTGAACTGTAGATGGAAAAACAGGGCCTGGTTAGCAGCACATATGTTTACAACATATGGTTTACCAAATACTCTAAGGCCATTGTGGAGACCTATTGCTCAGAAAAAAAGTTCCTTTAAAATATTACTGCCCATTGATAACGTATCTGGTCACCCAAGAGTTGGATGAATATGAGATGAGTGCCATTTTCATGCCTGCTAACACAACATCCACTCTGCAGCCTATGGATCGAGGAACAATTTTGACTTTCAAGTCTTATTGTGAAAGAAATACACTTTGTAAGGTAATAGCTCCCCTGGCTAGTGATCCTCTGATGGATCTGGGAAAAGTTAATTGAAAACTGTATGGGAAGGATTCACTCTTCTAAATGCCATGAAAAGCATTCATGATTCATGGGAAGAGGCCAAAATATAAACATTCACAGGAATTTGGGATAAGTTGACTCCAGCCCCTAAGGATGAATTTAAGGAGTCCCAAACTTCAGTGGAGGAAGTAACCACAGAGGCAGTGAAAATAGCAAGAGAACTAGAATTAGAAGTAGAGTCTAAAGATGTGATTGCATTGTTGCAATCTCATGATAAAACTACCAAATGAGGATTGTTTCTTATGCAAGGATAAATAAAATGATTTCTCAAGATGGAATCTACTCCTGATGAAGAGGCTGTGAAGACTGTTAAAATAACAACAAAGAATTTAGAATATTACATAAACTTAGTTGTTAAAGCAACAACAGGGTTCAAGAGAATTAACTCCAATTTTGAAGGAAGTTCTACTGTGGGTAAAATGTTATCAAACAGCATAAAACAGCATGCTATAGAAAAAATGTTTGTGGAAGGAAAAGTCAATCAATGCAAAGAGCTTTATTAGTGTTTTGTTTTAATAAATTGTTACATCCACCCCAAGGTTCAGCAACCACCACCCTGAAGAGTCAGGAGCCCCAACATGGAGGCCAGACTGTCCAACAGGAAGAATATTTTGTCTCACTCAGAGCTCCTATGATGGCTAGCAGCTTTTAGCAATAGAGTATTTTTTAATTAAGGTAAAAAGGAGTACACTTTGTGTTTTTAGACATAATGTTATTGTATACTTAAGAGACTAAACTATGACACAAACATGCATTGGGAAACTAAAAATTTCACTTGACTTTCTTTATTGTGATATTCTCTTTATTGCAGTGCTTTGGAACTGATCCCACAGTATCTCCAAGGTCTGCTGGCACAACACCAAAAGCACATGAACCATAAAAGAAAAAATGGTAATCTGGAATTTATTAAATTTTAAAACTTCTGCTGTATGGAAGGCACTACTAAGAGTGTCAAAAGACAAGCCATAAACTTGGAGGAATTATTTGGAAAACATATATGACAAAGATTTTTGACCAAACCATCCTAAAACTTTTAAAACTCAACAGTACGATCAACCAAAATAAAAAATGCTCATAAGAGGAACTATCTCACTAAAGAGGATGAACAGATGGCAGATGAACATCAGAAAAGCAGCACATTTTCATGTTTATGGACTGCAAATTAAATGAAATACCGTTACATACCTATTAAACAGTTAAAAATGCAAAAAGTAACAAAACCAAATGCTGGGAAGGATGCAAGTTGTACAATCCCTTGATTCATTGCTTGTAGAAATGCCAAATAGCACAATGACTTTTGAGTATAGTGTGACAGTGTCTTAAAAGGTTAAAAATGTCTTAAAATATGATATAGTAATCATGCTTTCAGGTATTTTCACACCTGATTAGAAACTTATATCCTACCACAAACCTACAACTGTTCATAGCATCTTTTTTCATAATGACCAAAAACTGGAATCAACCAAATGTCCTTCACTAGGTGAACCAAAAACAAATAGTTGTACATCTATACAATGAAATATTCAGTGAGAGAAATAAATGAGCTATCAAGCCACAATTACATTGAAGAACCTTAAATACATACTGCTAAGTGAAAGAAGTCTAAAAATACGGCTTGTTCTGTGATTAAATTGGACATTCTAGAAAGGCAGAACTATGTAGACAGAAAAACGATAAACAGTTTCCAGGGTTTTATGTGGATGGCAGAAAGTAGGAAAGATGAAGTACAGGGAATTATCTTTAGGGCAGTAAAACTATTCTGTACAATAGTGTATTGGTGGATACATGAAGCTACCCTTTATAATAATCCATATAATTCTACAGCACAAACAGTGAAACTTAATGTATGAATGTAACAAATAAAACCATTTTTCAATAAAAAAATATCATCTAAGAGGGCAGTAGATCCCTGAATAGTGTGATCACTATAACAAAAGCATCTAATTGCATTACAGATGTTTGAAACAAACTTACTGAAGAGGGTAAGCCAAAGGAAAGGTGTTGACATAACTAATTTTGGCAGTCAGTAGATTATGTAAATCCATGGCTTAAAGATACTGCATACCAGCACTGTACTCTTGTTGATAAAATTGTTTTCCATAGGGTACTAATTAGCAATTCTGTTACTCCTCTCTTTTATACTGGAATAGAACAATTGGGTAAATGGATGGCACATGTGGGAGTCCCCATTGATAAGGGAGGGGCTCTAATTCTAGGATACCAATATGATAATGGATTAGGATTAGGAATACAAATATAATTATTGTTTAGCTTAAAATAGACACAGGTGGCTACTCATAGAAATTTATATGCTGATATATGTATATGCATAGATTAGTATACACATATTTATTTCATTACTCTGCCATTTGAGAGGGCCTAGAAATGACAACACCCCAAGAAGGAATAAGCACACCCCACACTCAGATCTTAGTTTTTTTCTAAAACCATTTTTCAATAAAAAGGAATGAAACTCCTTAGAGAAATGGCTGATTCTAGTATTGGGGAAGGGCAGTACAAGATGAGGCTGAACTGTTCTGCAGAGCCAGGAAGTAATAAAATATTTAAAAAAAACAAAACACACACACCCATACATATATATTCCCACAATGTTTGGGATATGTCAAAGGGACACAGGAACTAACTGAAATGACCAAAACTGAAATAATCTAAGCAATGATATAAATATAGCAATACTAGATTATAACCCAAAGTGTAAGGCAAATATTCATGAGTCCATACAGATATAAATAAAATAACAAATGAGTAAGTAGGGAAGAGATTAGTCTCTCATGCAGGAGACTGCCAAGTAGATATACTTCCCTCAAGGAGTTGGAGCACGACTCCCCACACCTTACGTATGGTCTGATCCTAGTGACTTCCTCCCAAAGAATACAATATGGAAATAGAAAGAAATGAAGGGGAACCATTCAGTAGACCAATCTTACAAAACTAACTCAGCCAGGTTATAAAGGTTAACACTTTAAGTGATAAATCAGGTGATAGTATGTACCATTCTGATGATGCAGTAAGAATGGAGCTACCTCTGTGGTCTTCCAACCAAGAACGTATGACACCAGTCTGAGCGTGAGAAATACAACAGATAAATTGCAATTAAAATTCGTGACCACTACTATTCAAAACTGGTCACCAAAAACAAAGTCTGAAAAGCAAAGAGAGCAGAGGAAACAAAACAAATGTAACAGGGTATCATAAATGAGGTCTTAGAACTGAAAAATGACATGAAGGAAAAACTAAGGAAATTTGAATAAACTAGGAACTTTAGTTAAAAATACTTTATCAATATTGGAATATTATGGAAAATTGTGATCAATTATGACAATGTTAGTAGGGGAAACTGGGTTTGGGGTATATGGGAACTCTATACTATCTTGACAATTTATCACTAAACTGTTTTAAAATCATAGAGTATATTTTAAAAAAACTTTCTTTTTGATCTTAACTTTCAAACTATTTGTACAAGAATCAACAATAATGCTAGAAATAATATAAAAGCCTACTCAATTCAATCTAAAGTATGCTTTATTATACTAATGGATTATTTATAGAACAAAACAGTCAAGATGTATTAAGATGCAGTGAGTTAAATTTCTCCAGTTTTACTGCAGAGAAACTATGAATACAGAAAAAGGGGGAAATAAGGTTATTTTTGTTTATTTCAGCACCTCATCATTTTGAAAAAGAAAATGTCAAGACCAAAATGACATACCTTAGTTCTGCCACTAAGTTGATTTGTAACTAGTATTTATAGTGAATTTTGAGAACAGGACAAACTTTCAGACTATCTTTTTTATAATGGGATTTTTATTATGTTTGTGGTTGAAGGTTGGAGCTGGTCTCATACTGATGGCCTGAAAAAAATGACTCCTTCCGCTCATATGCAGTTTCGATAACTTAGAAGTGAGATGGCAATTTAGTCATTACTTACATGCCTAAATTTACTAAGATGGTACTATCCATCATAAACAGATAAATCCTCTTTTTTGTACTTATATTCAGATAGGGAAATCACATTATTGGAGAAATGTTTTCAAATATAACCAAAAATAATGGAATGAAGTCTAGTTTTCCATTTAGGCTCATGTAAACCCTATTTATCCAGAAAAAAAAAATGTCTTTGTTTTTGTATCTTTCCCCAGTAATATTTAAGGAAAAAGTGAAAGATTTGCTGTCCTCGCAAATTCTTAAGCATCCCCTTAAGTAATGGCATAAACTAAGTATTTTGGAGTCCAATTAACTCCTTTATATGGGAAATTGTAGTGAAAAAGAAAAGTCATTTGATCGAAAATCAATAATACTGATTTTCAAGACTAAATCCATCCCGAAGGCAACTGTGTCACATATTTTCTTGATGTAAAAGACTGAGTAGATTGGACAATGTGAATTGAAATATCAATAACATTAAATGTAAAGTAAGAGGAAACTGCCACATGTAACAAATGTCCTGGATATTAACAGATTAAACATAAATTATCAATGACCTTGAAAAAAAGAACACACTGGACTTGAGAATGAAATGCTGCAAAGTGATTAGGTTTTCTATGATGTTCTTCCCAACTTAGTGATTTTATGCATTTTCTAAAATAAAAATATCTAAGCAGTTCTATAAGTGAAAGCTGATTTTATTTTCTTGAGAAAGAGATTAATCATCTAATTGAATTGTAATACTTAAAAGAATAGAAAAGAATATGAATAAAAGCTTGCACATTGACAATTCATAACAACAGAAATCTAACTCTCTATTTTCTCCCCCATAAGTTCATTTCTGGCCCAAGATGTTAATAACAGAGTTTGGAATACATATTGTGTGTACATTTTTGTGAAACAACCTCATAGAGCTTAGAAGGTTAGTAACAGATAAAATCACATGGTATGAAAAATTTTGGAGATTGTCCATTTTTATATTACAAATCATTGATTATACTGGGTGCATAGCAAACTAGTTTGTATTACCAGAATATTTCTACTGGAGATTTTCAGATATGGGAGTAAAAGTATTTACCTAATCTAAATGGCTGGAAATCAAAAACTGTTGTTAAAGACTGCAGTGCAATAACTGATACAATATTTTTGCCGTATCTTTTCCTTTGTAAAATGTATTCATCAAACTATGAGTGATTCACAATTTGATCAGTAGCTATGTTCACAATTATGGCATCAGCCATGTTTTAGTAAGCAAATAATTAAATTACCATTAAGAGGACTTGATAAAAATAGATTAGTAGAATGATTGATTGACTGATTGGCTTAGGAGTAGAAAGCAAAACAAGAGGAGAACTAGGAGAATATAGTGTTCCAGAACACAAGTGAATACAGTATTTTCAGGTAGAAAGAATGCTTGTTCTGGATAATCAGCCAAGAAAGATAAAGTAACATGACACTTTAGATTTGATCATTGGACTTTGGAAGTCATATCTCTGGAACCACACAGAGGCAAAATCTTGGTTGGCATACATTTCAGAGAAAGTTGCATTAAGTCACAGGAAACAGAAGTGTATTCTACCAACCGAGGAGTGTTGCTGGAAACTAAGGATAGGAGATAAGAGTAGCAAAGGTAGCATTGGGGTCTGTGAGTTTAATAAGATGAGAATCATATGCCATGTGTATATGTTCATAAGAATGACCTAGAAGAGAAGGAAAATTTGATGATCTGGATAGGAGATGGTAGAATGGCTGGAATGATAGCCTTTAAGAGGTTTAACAAAGGATGAGATTTAGGGTAGTTTGATTAAACAGGAGAGGGTGAAACTGTGATTAGAGAGGCTGGTGGATGTTAGAGATGGTGGTGGTAATTTGTGGAAGATCTCTCCTGGTTGCTTCAGTTCATTAGGTAGATTGTAAGAATGCATTTGGAGTGCATATTGGAGTGGATATATTGGGCATTTGTGGAGGGAGGGAAAAGCACTTGAAATCATACCTTAGAAGAGTTGGAAAATGATGGACTAGGGAAATAAAGTATGATTGCCAGGCAGCATTAACTTTTGTGGTTACCACTTAATTTAACTACTTTATGTGACCTTTAAAAAGGTTTTGATAGTATTTACTGAGGTACATATTCTCAGTTTTTCATGAGCAAATTACAGCTGACTCAGAACAGTGGCAGAAAAAAAGTAATTTAGTTTTTCTGCAACATGTATTTTAAGAGATTTTCAATAATATTGTATGTTTTATTTTGAGAAAGTAACCATGTCTAAATTGCATCCTAAGTCATTGGTGTGGATTCTAGATACTTTATTAGACAAGGAAGATTTCATTGGAATTTTGTAGTTATGTCTGCATGTAACCAATCTAGAAAATTCAAGCAGTAGAACTTATTTATATAGTAGAGCTGGTTTATTTATATAGTAGAGCTTTTTAGAATGTCTTCATTAACTTTATAGATAATTTGAGAATGTTTTACTATAGATTTTTTTCTGACAAACCCAATAGGGAGTGCATACAAATGGGTTCTTATAAAAGGAAAGCCATAAAGTTTATATACATCCTACCTGTTGCACATATTAATTACGTCACGCTAAAAATAGCATGTTGCATTTACATTCTCCTTAATATATACTTGAAGACTTTTACATTTTGTAATGACAGTGCTGACTATAAATAGGAGGTATATTCTTTTCCCAATTATTTTATGTTTTAAATAGTACATTTTATTAGGCTCCTGGGAGAAGATTAATTTGAATATTTCTCTTATAGCATGTATGTGTACTGAAATATTTGAGTGGTTTATTTTCCTCTCTTTTATGTTACCTATTTACATTTTGGCCATTTTGTGGTGTTCAATTGCTTTTGGTAATAAGCATTCACAGCAGTATTTTTTGATAATGGAAAGTCAAGTGAAATTATAGGCATCCACGAATTAGAACAGGGAAAATTGGTAGCCCTCCTATTGAGATGAGTTATTAAAGTTATTTTTTTTAATATTTCAAGATGTAAATTGTTCTTTTCTGAATAATGGATTCATAAAATTTTATACTGAGAATATGTAAACAGTTTACCTATTTATCCTTATTTAGCAATGACATACCTATTTTGAAAACTTATTTTTAGAAGAATAAATGCATGTTTTAACATCACATCTTATAAATGTTAATTCCTGCTTTTGCTATAAATCAAAGTGGAGTGACGTAGCCAAATGAAGTGTAATAAGTAGCACAGACATACAGGAGGGGAAGTTGTAAACACGAGCAGCTTGCTCAGCGGACTTCCTTGGCTCATACACTTCTGTTCGACAACCATCCACAGAGATAACTGCACAAGCAGAGTCGGAACACAGCAGCAACTGCTAGGAAACATCGATGAGCAGACCGTAGGACAATGCGACTGGCTCACTGTCTCTGATGTGGTGTCTGAGTTGTATTGCCTGTTTAACCAAGCATCACTGACACACCATTACAAGCAATCTTCTGCTTTTTCCAGAGTTTTCTTGGCCATATGATTTTGGTTAGAATTTGATGATGAGAGTGTTCTCAAAATATTTGGATGGTGAAAAAAAGAAAGACAAGGGGCTATTCTCTGGAGAGAGCTGCAGGCAGGTATGGGAACAAATGTGCGGTTTACTATAGCTCCGGAATGAGTCTTTTGGAGCCACTGGCTTCATTTCAATTCTTGAAATGAATAGGGAAGAGAAAGGTGGAGAAACTGCCACCAGTGTTTTTCATTTGCAGACACAAAATGCACTTGGCATGAAACTCAAAAACCCCTATAGATTCACCATAAAATTCTTGGCTCACATAGCACCTGAAGGTCTCTCTGAGCCAGAATCGCATACATGAACAACAAAAAAAAGAAATGTATAATGGCAGTCTGACTCACCTGGTTGGTCCTTCTACCTCTGGGGTGCTGGGAGTTACAAGCTCCAGAAGGGTATCTAGCATTTTCTTCACTCGGCATGTGAGGCAGCAGACTCATTGCTCTGTCTTGATCAGTAACAATTACATCCTTGCAAACACCGAGAGGCAGACACTCCCCAGGTAATGTGGCCGAAATGAAAGGGGGCTGTCAGCAGCTCTTTGTCTTCTTACATTTGATGTTCATAAAAATAATGTCCCTTGGAGCAGCTGTCTCCAACAGTGGACATGCTTTAAGGGGAGTGAAAAAAGACATATTAAAACTTCTATTGAATCAAATCTTACACTTTCTAAATTGTAATTTTTGTCTATGTTTTATAAGATGTCTAACATCTTAATTCTAATATTATGCAACATAGAATACAATATAAATATGTATATATTTTAAGTGTAAACCAATAAATGTTTGCTGCTATTTGTCACAATCAATAGTATTTGGGGTACCAATAATTCAAAACCTGTTAACACAGTGTAGCCCTGTCCAAACTGATTAATACAAAATGAAAATTAATAATTAAAATCATGGGAAATTGTGGGTAAAATTGCAATATTTCCAGACTCCCTCACCTGGCCTTAGTGCATCGCCATATCAATATGGAGAGAGGTAGTCCATCTCCATATCAGTAGGTGATTACAAGGGTCGGGGCTCAAGGGCATATCTGGACCAGAGAGGTTTGGTGGGGTCCCTTTTTACAGCAGTGTCAAGAGAGACACAGGTGAGCAGAGGTGGATGATTGCTTGTAAGCAATAAACAGTGTTCTCCCACTTTATTTCTCCCTTTGACTGATTTCCGCCTCAAGGGTAATTTGCCCCAGGCTAGGAACTTATTTTCCCTGTGGAGTTACAAAAAATAATGAAAAATTATGAATGAAAGAGTTTCTGATTTTCAAACCAGGAAGAAGTTTTAAAGCATAACTGTTATGGAATGAATTGTATTCCCCCCAGAACTCATATGCTGAAGTCCTTCCCCCCCCCAATGTGACTGTATTTAGAGACAAAGCCTCTGAGATGATTAAGATGAAGGTCATAAGGGTGGGGCACTCATCTGATAGAGCTAGTGTCTTATAAGAAGACACACCAGAGCTCTCACTTGCAGAAAAGACCACACTTTTTGCACACACCATAAAAGCACTGTCTGCAAGTGGAGGAGAGAGGTCTCAGCAGAAACCATCTCTGATGACCTTGCACTTCTAGACTTCCGAACTCTGAGAAAATAAATTTCTGTTGTTTAAGGCATTCAGCTGGTAGTATTTTGCTATAATAGCCTACACAGACTAATAGAGATTTTGGTACCAAAAGTGGGGTGCTGTTGTAGCAAATACATAAAAAATGTAAGTTTCTTTGGAATTGGGGATGGATGACAGAGGCTGATAGAGTTTCGAGGTGCATGCTAGAAAAGGCTGAGGCTGCATAGGGAACTGCTGGTAGAAATATGGATGTTAAAGGCAATTCTGGTGAAGGCTTAGGAAGAAAGGAGAGCTGTAGGGAAAGCTATCATTTTAGAGAATACATATATCATTATGAACAGAATGTTAGTAGAAATATGAATAATAAAGTTGATTCTGGTGAAATCTCAGGTGGAAATGAGGAACACGCTATTGGAAACTGGAGGAAAGGCAATCCTGGTAATAAAGTGGGAGGTAACTTGACTGAATTTTGTTCCAGAATTCTGGGGAAAGAAGAACGTGATGGAAGTGGATACTTGGATACTTAGCAGAGAATGCTAAGCAAAGTCTTAAAGATGTAGCCTGGGTTCCCATTACTACTTACAAGAAAATGTGAGAAAGTTGCATTAAAGAAGGAATTCTTAAGGAAAAAGGAACCAGAGCTGAAATATTGGGAAAATTCTCATCCTATACATATTGCAAAAAAATGATAAGGCATGTCCTGGGGAGACAATGGTGTGGCTGGGCAATCCTTCCAAATAGGGATTACCCATCATGGTAACCAGGCATCTCGGTAGAAGCCATAAACAGAAATTCTACAGAAGATACAGCATGCATATTTCTTCAAGAAAAGAGGGAATGACTCCAAAGATAACTCAGATCTTCAAAGCTGCCACTTTCACTAAAGACATAGAAAAGCATTAGTAAATTTGTCTACTGTCATTCAGTTAATAAATTTCAGAGCTGTGATTTTAATTCAGGTAATATTAATCTAAAGGAGCTAAAATTGTGAGACTATCTTGACTTGTAGCTATGTATGAAAGCAGCATTTTTCCCCTCTATATTAATAATTCTTCTACAGAAAATAAAACTGGGAACAAAGCACACAGACATACCCAGTTTCCAAAGTGGAAACTGAAGTTATCAGGAATAACTACTATGATTCAGCAAGCCAAATTGACAAAAACCATATTATCCCAATTACATAAGAGCTATGTCAAATGAAAAGAGGAAATGGAATAATTGATCTGTAGAATAAGTTGGAATTGTTTTTAAAAAAGTGGAACAGAGACAATAAGCTAGGTTGTGAAAGAGTGAATGCAGGTCAGCACTAGGACAAGAGAACTGGAAATCAAAGAGCAGGGGCAGATGGGAAAGAGTTTACAGAAGGAAAATTTGTGGGATTTAGGAATTAATTGGTTGTGGAGAAGAGGGACTGGTAAACAATTACTCTGAGGTTTCAAATCTAGTTGACTTAACGAACTGTGGTGTTATCTCTCTATAAAAAGTGCTTAGCCGTGTTTCTCTGAGACTCAGCTGGTTACGGTTTTAAGTATATTTCCCCAGATTCAGTAAAGCTGGGTTTTTACCTCAGTCGATCCAATCAATGAACATATAGCAATCAGTGATGACATGGAAACAAGATAAATCTGAACCTTGGGAAAATAGATCTGAACATTTTATGTATGTATAACTGTGTGTGTGTGTGTGTGTGTGTGTGTGTGTGTGTATCATTCTACATATGTGTAGCTGTGTGTGTGTGTATGTATGAGAAAGAAAGAAAGAGGGAGAACACTAATTAGTACACACTCAGCCATTAATCGGTACTAAGCACTAAACGGCTTTATATACATGAACTCACTCAAACCTCAAACAAAAAATTATAATGTACTATTATCTTAATTTTTACAGATGAGGAAACTGAGGCTTGGAGAGGTCAAGAGTTTTTTCCTAGGGTCAGAGAACTAGTATGTGGAGGTAAAAAGACACATTATAAATCAGTTTGATCCAATAATTCCTCAAAACATTCTTCATGATCAAAACCCAGAATGGCTGGGAAGAATGGCTGTGCAGAACACAGAATCTGGGGTTCTCTGGCAACAAGGCTGCGGCGGAGGTCAGCAGCAAAGGGAAGCCCACCTGCGGGAGAAGCCCTGCCACTCACATGGACTGAGGTCACAGGATGAGAAGTGCCGATGTGGGGAGAAGAGCATGTATAATCCATGGTCCATGGCCGATCCGATTTACCACTCCATAGAAGCCTGGATGTGGGACTGACTGCATTGGGAGGGATTAGGGAAGTTGACCGCTAAAAGGACTGAGTTCCCTGGACTAAAGGATAATGCTAGGTTATGAAGCCTGCGTGCTAAAATGATTCTAAGAAATCTGTCTCACTTTCAAATCCCCCTCAGAATCCACTCATAAGACTTCGTCTATATTCAAGAATATATGAGAAAGGTACAAACTTTCAGTGTTAAAAAAAGTCATGGAAATGTAATGTATAGCACGGTGACTATAGGTAATAATACTGTATTACATATTTGAAAGTTACAGGCTACTGTGAATTTGAAAGCTGCCAAGAGAGTAGATCTTAAAACTCATCACGAGAAAAAAAATTGTAACTATGATGATGAATGTTAACTCGACTTATTGTGGAGATCATTTTGCAGTATATACAAATACAGAATCATTATGTTGTATTCCTGAAATGAATACAATGTTATATGTCAATTAGACCTCAATTAAAAACAAAAAAAGAATATATGAGAGAAATGCAGGCTCAGACAGAATAAGCACTCCAGACACAATGAGGAACTGGATAGAATGGCCACTCTGCACAGACAGACGCTCTTGAAATACCGACCACTACAAACGTTTTGAGAGCCAGAACAAATAGACTGTTGTGAATATTATTTTACTGCCCAACATTCATTATCCTCCTCCTCAAGATATCTGCCTCCACATTCTTTCAGGCAACCTATGGGACTCAAGGAAAACTGATCCCATCTAAACTCCAGGGCTTGACCCTGATAAAGTATTCCTAATCAGAGAAATTCCATCTACTTTGCTGGTGACAGGATAAGGAGTGGACCCATAGCCCAATAGGTGGAATGAGATATAATATTTTCTGGAAAATTTTGGAAAAGTTTCTAATACTTTGTTTTTCCTCAGGAGTAATTCATTCCCACATTCTGTAAATGAGGAAGTCTTGGCCCCAGTTGTTGCTGGCAGCCATTTTATGATCATGAAGCAATCAGCCCTAGAAAGAAAGTAATATTCAGGATGGTAGTTTGGCAGGAAGTACAGAGACTTCTAGAATATTTTTCAATAGCTACATCTACTGATCCTGATTCTGTTCTAACTTTGGATAAACATTTATATGAATTAATTCTTCTCCTTAATATTTAAGCCAGTATGAGGCAAAGTTTCTGTTTCTTGCAGACAAATGTATTTGACTGATTTTCTGGTAATCTGATTAAATTGAGCAGTCCAGACAAGCATATGATCAAGTCATAATTACCTGTCTGGTTTTACAGACTATACAATACCTTGATCCCTCTAGAAATAATGATACTCAGGATGCATTAACTATTGTATCTGGATACACAATGCAAACACACTGATTTATTTTTAGGCACACTGAATAACCCTGATAGTCACACAGGTCCAGTACCCAAAAGATCCTTGTCACCTGCCCAGTCCATGTCTCAGGAAAGGAGAAAGTGATTACCTACCTAGGCTCTTTTGTGCTTCTGCCTTTAGGTAGTGAGTAAGCTGGGGACCTGGCTCAGCTGAGACAGCTGGACCCTCTTTCTCCAAGTGGTCATTCATCCTAAGCCTTTTTATGTTGCTATGGCTGCATATAACATAGAAGCTGCAAGATCTCTTAAAGCCTAGTTCTCCAGATCTCATGACATCATTTCTCCTTCATTTTATTTGTCAAGCAAATCACAGGCCAGTCCAAATTCAAGGCAAGTATCAATAAATCTAGATTTTATTTTTTCATTGAAAATTAAACTATAAATTACATAGCAATGGTTCTGATGGTGAATACTTCAATAAAAGGAGTTCTTCACTTGAGTTATCACCCAGAGTTATCATCTGCCTGATAGACACATTTAGAGGAGCTATTTCAAAGAAAAAAATGTATGTATAGTACTTTGAATAGGTTTTTATAATGATTTTTATATTGTTTTCCAGAAGTCTGTTGATTTACATATGGAAAAGAGGGACAAGCAGATGAGGCTAACCCTTAGTTTCTACCCAACCTCCCACTTCCTTCTCCAGCCATAGCAGCCCAACTTTATCTGTTTTAAATATCGAATAACTGGGAAATATTTTATTTTGAAAAATTCTATGCTAAAAATCATTTTCATGAAATTTGTGTATGTTATATTATATATATATAGTTAGTCATATTTTAGCAATTTGGGATTTGAATCTTAAAAAAAAGCAAATCTGTTACTCAACTCTCTCATATTTAAATTTAGTTGGTATTTTCAGGATGACATTTTATATAAAGGTATGAGTCTGCCTAAATCTACACAGAAAAATTTAGGACTATGAAGTTTTATATAACAAAGCCAGATTATATGGCCTTTGCATAACTAGTACCAGTGTCACAATTTGATTTCGTTCTTCAGTTTGAGAAAAGAGTAATAATATTCTCAATGAAGTAAGGAAGTTTTAAATTTATTTGCTATTTTAAAATGCTGATAGTTTCTCTATAAGTTAAATCTAAAATTATTTTGATCACCATGTTACATGATAAGAAGCTATTCTTTTGAATTATTTAGCATGTCTTTCTGCGGCCTCTATATGTTCTCCCAGGAAGGTCAAAACAAAGTAAAATTTGTTTTATTAAAAGCGGAATTAATATGTTAGAAAAACAGGGATTTTAGTTTTAACCTCAGCTAACAAAGCAAAATAAAAGTATACATATTTAGAAATTTCATATAGGACAAGAATAAAGGGATTATAGGCCTTCATTCAATTCTTCCTTCTTAACAGTTGGACTTGGGATAAATCACTTCTCTGATTCATAAAGGAAATTTCCACTGATAGTAGGAAAAAAAACCCAAAACACTGCCTTTCATTATGACCCATCATATCATGCCCTGTACATTTTCAAGACAGATGAGGTAAAATTTCTACTTTTTCTTCTTATTGCAATAAGTCAACTTTAAGATTGCCTATATTCTTAGACAAAGGGTTAGTAATTTCAGTGCTGAAACCTTTAATCATTCATTGTGCCTGTAACGAAAAGATAGACCTTATTTCAAAAACAGCAATCTTGTCACTTGAATTGAAGAAAGAAATTCACAATGTTAATAGATCACTGTGACAGTTCTCATGGCCAGAAATAGGGCAGAAGTGAAAAGATAAAACACTGTTTCTGTTTATCTTTCTTAATAGTATGGACAGGCAGAGGGAGACAGAATCTGAACATGTACATATTTCACTCTGGATAAGAGCAAGTAGAAAAAAAAAAAAGTGTTCAATTTTATCCAGTGGTTTAAACTTTATGTTGACAGATAATGATTTTTTTTTCAGCTCTAAAGAAGATTTAGTCACCCATCTAGGCATTTTATCATTTACTTATTCTTTCAATAAGTATTTATTGAACGCTTGTATTATTTCAAATACTGTGCTAGTCAATGTTCTAAGAATGAAAAAAGATGATACTAGCTATCAAAATAAAGTACCAAAATGATATGAACAAATGAAAAAGTAAAGATAAAACTCAGGAATGAGTTTTAGCTGAAACAAATCTGTCTAAATATGTGGTGATCATTTCTGACAGAGTCCATATATTCTGCAAACCTAACAAATTTCTACATGTTCTTCTGAATTAAAGTTTGACTACTGATTATCTTTTAGAAGGGAAATTATATTTAAAAAATTCATTAAGGCATACTCAAACCAATATAGCATTTATTAAAGACTCTTTTAAGTATAACGAAACATTTCATAATTAGTAGTTGATGCCCTGATGTTTTACAAGATATAAAATATATGGTGTTATATTTTTAGAAACTTTAGTTGGGCCTTAGTGAATACCCTTATACCATTAAATGTTGAAGGTATTTTAAATTCTAGAAAACTGTATGCAATCACAATTTGTTTTGTCACTTATAAGATCTGCTATACTTAGCATATTAAAGCAATCCTTATTGTGAACTTTACATAAAATATACCCAATGTTATTAAAATATACATTAATCTTTCATACTATAATCCAGCATGAAAGGATATGGATAGCAGAATTATATCAAATTCCATTTTAAAAAGTTGTTTTTAAAACTTTTCCCTTTGAAATGCAAAGATGTGCCTCTTCAGGAATGATGTTTTCTCTGAGGAAACTATAATAATAAAGTTTACGCTAATTAATTTGCCCGAGTTCTTGAAGGAAAACAATAAAAGAAAAATCCAGCAAAAGTTTTATTGAGCATTACTATAAGGTTTTGCATCATGCTAAGAAGGGAAGTGGGTTTCATTATTTACCCTGTTGTAGATGAAAAACTGAGTGTTTGAGGATTAAGATTCTAAACTCGTACTGCATCTTAACTTCAAAGACATGCTTTTTGACCGTAAAGTATGCGCAGTTCTCAATGTCCTACTGCCACACTACCATTGTATAAATGCTCATGTGGAGCCTTCAACAGATTTACACAGAATACACTGACATAAATGGCAGAAGGAGGATTAAAGCTCAGGTCCTCCACTTGCAAACTCCACGCACTTTCACTATAACTTACTGCTGTCGTTAAAAGTAAAAATTTTGAAAATATCCCACCAAGTAAACATAAGGAAAGTAGATAATTTTCCTAAAAGTACCATCTTGAAGTAAGACATATCTTTCTACATATTATAATCAATCTCAGATTCTACCTGTATTATCTTATCAAGCTGGCAAACAAGATATTTACATAAGAAACCCTTGAACTTGAAGAACTAAATCTGTTCACTAAATTAGTCTCTAAATACCCCCTCTAGCTGTTAAGAGAAGGTTCACATGTAACTCAGGACAATAGAACCACTAAGCAGATTCTCAAAGAATCTATTTCAGGCTGAGCTATTCATGTAGCACCTACTCTTCATCACATCTTGGATACTTGAGACGGTGGGCAGAGAGAGAAGGGAAGATGGCAGGAAATTGTTCCCGGTATGAAACATCACAAAGATTAAACCACCAACCTTTTCTCACCAGGATCTTAGGACTTGTGAATAGCACCTTATTTTTCAGTAACAAGATTCATGCAATACTCTCCAAGATTTTCTGAGAGCTTTTAGTAGAAATACTTCTTCATATCTTATATGTGGAAATAACGTATGATTAATTTGAAGTAAAAAAAAAATCAGTTGTATTAAATGATTACTGTAAAAACAAAATTGAATATATATTCACAATCATTTGCTCATTAAAATTATTTAGAAATATTTAATGAAAGCAGTGGTTCCAATGATGTAATCAGTAATTTCCTGCTGCATATCTCTCATCTGATTTTTCTCTAAAAACAATCACTCTCCATAATATTTCAAGTGGTTTTATAAATTCTCTGCAATAGAGTCACTTATGCCTATATTTGCCAGGAGCTCCAGGAGTAGGTGTGAACATCTTTCCATTTCAATAAAATTCAGTTTTCAGATATACATAATTTTTATGCATACTTTCCTTTTTCAACTAGTTCATGCTTATAAATCTATTTTTCTAGGTAGATACAAGTACACAATTCTTAATGCATATGCCCAATTGTTTTTATTGTGTATTGATATCTTATTTTTAATTTAACTATTTATATCAGTTTTGAGTTTTAGTGTACAACTGTGAAACACTGATTCTAGATTTTTAGTACAAATATAACCATAAACAATAAAAAACACAATGCAGAATATGATAATTATACAATATTAATATTAATTTGTGAACATGTCATTTTAATAGATGGAAACTAAATTCAAGAAGTCACAGATATCCCTGACAGAATTTCATTCACAAAAATAAAAATACAATAGGAAAACAAATTGCAAAGATACATAGCCTCACTGATAAAAATTAACTGTATATTAAATAGAAAACAAAATACTTGTCAATACATCACATTGGAATGTGTATATATACATATACATACTTATCACAAATTGGCACTCACACTATAGGTTTTACTGTTGATGGTACAAGCATTTTGAAGGGCTGTTTGGCTATGGTATCAAAAGCCAAGAATCTGTGCTTGCCTTTTCAATGAGAAATGCCCTTCTAGGAATTTAAGTCAAATAAAGGAACAAAGATTTAGATATAATAATCCCGATGGCATATACAATGGGATAAAACGATGTCCAAATTAGGTATTTTAAATATAACTTGTCACACAATCAATAGATATTACCAGACAAATCAGTAAACGTTAAAAAGGAATAAGCATATTAAAATTGTTAACAATCACAGTTACAAAAATGTACAAGAATTATTATAGACAGAAATAGAGATACAGAGGACCAGAATTTACAGTTAAACATATATATTTCTGCATTTCTGTCTCTGCATCACCATTTAACTGAACAGATTCTGCTAAATAAATATGTATCAAAATGTTTGCAACAGTCATCTCAATGGAATATCTTTGATATGATGTGTAAAGGTATGTGGTGTTTTCTACCATGCTTTGCTTCACTAGTAAATTTCCAAGTAAAATAAATGTTAGGAACCTAGTTTATTTTGTCTTTGCTAAAATGTATCTTTAATTTCTTCATGTTAATATTTTTATTCAATGGACATAAGGAGATTCACACATTCTCATTCCAAATATATTTAAAAGAGAAGCATTTACTTAACTCTTAATGGGAATAAAAGACAAAATACGTAAAAGCAACAAAAGAAATTAGTAATTTCAGAGGAAGTATGAAATAGGAAATGACGTACATTATCAGGAAGGTTTTTTAATTGTTATACAATTGGATTCAAGTCTGGAGGACACTTTAAAAATTATTTGTAATTAAAGTTTATCTGATGAGTAACTATGCTTACCTATATACATACATATGCACACATTTATAGTTACAGTACTAACATAATTGATTTCTGGCTCATTTAGTTTAGTATTAGAGTATGTTTCCTTAGGAGGATGCATTTTATATCTAAAAATATTTTGCCAGTTTTAAAAGATTTTTTACATCACTCATATCACATTCTGGGATGCTAAAAATAGGCAGGTGGATGTCATGCTCTTGATGTTACATATGAGGAAATACTGGCTTAGAGAGGTTGAATAATATGCTGCTGAAAAGATATACAGTTTATAGGTTACAGACATGAGACTCAAAACTAGGACTTTTGTGTGAATCCAGTGTTTTTCATTGTTTTCAATACACCAGATTCTGTCCCTTACATATAAAAGCTATTTAATAAATATTTTTTTCATTTGCCTGAATTTGTTAGGCACCCAGCCTTTAGTTCCACACAGAAACTCTTCTTTCCACAGCATTTCAGAAGCACATATGAAAGCAATAGAAGTAAAAGCTGAATACATGCTAATCTAAAGACATAAACTGGAAATAGGATTTTAAAAAGATGCATTATCTTCTTGCCTCATTTAACCACATCTATTAAAAATAATGTGGAAAAACTTGATTACTGCTCTTAATTCTCTACAATTCTTAACTCACTTCTTTAAATAGATATAATACATATCACTGGATGTGTGCATTAGCATTTATAAAGTTTTCAAAGTCAATGTTTAAAATGTTAGCTATATGATTGACTTAGTTGAAAGGATCTCTACTTTAATTTCAAGGAAGAATTATTCTAATAGCTGCGGGATGGTATCTCTTTAATTGTGTTGTTCAAATATACTTTATATCATTATCCAAGAAAGTCTGAATATGAATATTCACAATAGTGAACATTTTAGCTTTATCAGCATTAAGGCACTGGGGTCACTCTTTTTGAGAAGAATAACACCCTTACACTGAAGAGCTTTTCCTTGTAAGATTTTCAAGATCCTACCTTCGCACAAAAGCCCTAAAGTATGAGAATAGATGTAAGATTACCAAATCACACTTTCCTTAAAAAGTGGTACGATTATTGTTCACAGACTTAGAGTATAAATTAATCTCCATTTTACTGGAGTTTAATCTTTTACTGGGTGAGCACATTTGTGGTGTCTGGAGTACTTAT
Source organism: Manis pentadactyla (assembly GCF_030020395.1). Taxonomy (NCBI): domain Eukaryota; kingdom Metazoa; phylum Chordata; class Mammalia; order Pholidota; family Manidae; genus Manis; species Manis pentadactyla. Next base: position 12,618,693 of record NC_080034.1, read on the forward strand.
TGAAACTGACTCACGGATTTTTAAAATTCCTGTTTCCAGGTGGGTTGTTTCCATACCATAAATTAGAGCCCTCATATTTGCTGACATATCCAATACTTCTTTGTAGTGTTTAAAAAACACCTTTCTTACAACTAATTGTTGGTTTAAATGACAGAGTAATTTTTAACAACAAAAAAAGACAAGGCAAGTCCATCCAAATATTATGTCAATTAGATTTAATAAGTACCTATTATGATTCTAAACTAGTACTCAGTTTATTCTATGGCTAATTGCAAAGCTCAGCCACCACAGCCTTGATGTTTATAACAAATCTCTCTTTTAAAACAACCAATATTGCCTTCTTTAGAATGCCCCATTTGTTTGTAAATAGCAGAGTTTGAATCCATAGATGGCAAGGTCTACTGTATAGTAATTGTAAGAGATGGGCTTAGAGTCTAAAGAATCATAGGTGAAAATCCTGAGTTAAGCATTTAGTAGCTATGTAAATATTGGGCAAAACATTCAGTGAATGTGTTTCCCCATCTGGAAAAAATGGGCATAATAATTACTCCTGACTTTTAGAATAATTATGAAAAAGACATTTTATATATTGTACAATTTATGTAGAATGTTACCAAACCACAAAATAGGAACTCAGTTGGTAGATATAATGAACGATGTCTCTTTAAGTCCACTTTTTAAATGGCAGTGGTTTCATTTTATATTGGAACCTAGGAGTTATAGCCATTATTTTTCCCAAATATTATCTCAAGAATTTCCTACCAACTACTTGCATTGTCCTACAAACTATGTTATCATTTGACCTATTTTTTCAAAAGCCAATCCAATGTGGAAACACAAGTTATTAACACTGTGGAAGAGAAGGGGTGGGTATGCTGTTTTAATGATTAGACTGAATCCAAATGAAAGTCCCAAAATAAAGCCTTCACACAGTAACATAGTTTCTACTTTAATTTTCTTACTTATTTAAACTATACCTTATTTTTCTGTATTTTATGCATCTTTTTAAGACAATTTAAGCCTTTGTTGAAATGTTATTAATCAATCAATCAATGTCACTATTTTTGACTAAAACCTTATAATGTTTATCAGCAATAATTTAAACCGGCAGAAGATGTTTTTGTTAGTAATCGTTTAAAAATAACTCTGATAAATTTCCCCTAATATTTAAAGGCATTCTGTGGTAGGCAGAATTCTAATACGGCCCTCCAGATTCCTGTTCCTTGTGTACACACCTTATAAAATCCTCTTATTTGAGTGTGAGCCAAATCTGTGAATATGATGAGATGGGCACTGTAGGATGGGCACTGCATTAGTTCAAGTTACATGCAAAAGTGTTGGGTTCAACTTCCATAATTACGTTATAGCAGACAAGCAGACTAGAGAAAGACTCTCGCAGACCTGAAGAAGTCTGCTGCCATGTGAGGAGGGCCTGCGAAGAGGACCACCTGGCAAGAAGCTAAGGACAAGCTGAGCATTGTCCCCGGCCAACAGCTAGCGAGAACATGGAGGCTTCAGTGAGACCCCCGCAAGGAAGGGAACTCTGCCAACGGTGTGAAAGTGAAAGAGGACCTGAGCCTTAGATAAAATTGCAGCCCCAAACATTATATAGATGTCAGGCTGGTGAGACCCTGAAATAGCGCCCAGCTAACTCATGCCTGGCTCTAATCCATAGAAATTATGATATGATGAAATGGTATTAGCTAAGCCACAAAATGTGTGGTAATTTGCAGCAACAGAAAATATTAGGTAAATAATCTTTACCTAATAGCAAGCTTGCTACCTAGTAACAAATAACATTAGGTAGATCATAATGTAGAAAGTGTTGCCACCTAAGTATAAAAAATATCTTTCGGGTTAAGTCTGGAAATGTTGGGCTAAAGGGGGCGTGGAGTCCTTGGAACTAACTTGAGGAAACTTTTCCATGAGATGAAAAAACAGACTAAGATCTTGACCTAACAAAAAAAGACATTAATCTTAAGAGGGGAGGGGAAATTCTGAGTATATCTTATCTACCAGGTGAATTTTTCTTTCAACTTATTTCTCTTTACACTTAAAGTTGAGCCTTATACAAAAAACAGGAAATACTCTAATAAGTGGCCATAGAAACAAGCAAAATTAAAAACATAAATGAATGTACTAAAAATCATTGTGGCTTATCTAAATTCTGAAACTTTGAGATAAGTTTTAATATATTGGAATTTTCCTTAATTTAATAAAAAGACAGGAGTGTCAAGGCTAGGTCCCCCAACCACGTCATCTCCATAAAGTGGTTGATTTATTACCATGGACTTCGGGACATACATTATAGGTACTTTATAATTTTGCATAAAGAGACCAAGGCAGTGGCAAACATCCGAAGTTTTTATTATTATTATTATGCCATGTAAGCAATTGGAAAAATAATTCTGAATAGCTAAAAGCAACACTCTTTGACTATAAGAATTCTCAAGACTGATAAATAAAGCTTCTGGATATTTTTTTCACTTATACTGTAAAGTGTAAATAGTATCATCCTGATGATATTATAATTAGGACATAATTTGGAGAGCTAACAGAAATGTCACAGGCTTATATGGCTGGTGGAAATTACTAAAGGTCATCTGGCCTATATTCTCCTTCCTTTAAAAAGAAAACTTGTAACTAAATCTTCCCAGATTCCTCTTCTCTTATTTCTAAAAACACTCAATGTTCTATGGCCTCACTACATATATATGTATGTGCAGGTTCCCCCTCTGGGAGTCACATCTTCTTCATATCTACTCTAAATCACCCCCCCACACACACACACACACTTCTACTTAAATTTATTAAGACCTCCATGAACCAGAGCTAGATCAAGCATATGTTTATATTATAGAATAATGATGTGTTCTGATTCATAGTGAAATCACATATAGACAGAATGAAGACTAGCTAGATGTTCACCAGTCATGATTTCTCTTGCTGTAATTACAATTCTCAGCCTCTTTTGCCCTTGGATAGGGACTATACAATAAGAGCTTGGCTAATGAAATGTATGCAGAAGTGATAAAAGTCACTTCCAGGCTTGACCAAAACAAACAAACAAACAAACAAACAACCACCTGGGCTGTCTTCCATTTCTCTTTCTCCTGCATTTGGCCTGGAAACAAAATATTTCAGAATGGTGGAGCAGCACTATGGAAGGAATCCAGGGCCCCAGGGCCCTGACTGGAGGCACATTCTGTGGAAGGAGCCCAATCTTTGTTGACCTTTGATGTGAACAAGGAAACAACTTCATGGAAGGCCAGTGAGATTTGAGGTTTAAATAGATTTACCCTATCCTAATAGTGTAGATTTTCATTAAGAAGAAAACAAATCCTACCATTTGCAACAACATGGATGGAGCTAGAGGGTATTATGCTCAGTGAAATAAGCCAGGCAGAGAAAGACAAGTACCAAATGATTTCACTCATCTGTGGAGTATAAGAACAAAGCAAAAACTGAAGGAATAAAACAGCAGCAGAATCACAGAACCCAAGAATGGACTGACAGTTACCAAAGGGAAAGGGACTGGGGAGAATGGGAGGGTAGGGAGGGATAAGGGTGGGGGAGAAGAAAGGGGGCCTTACGATTAGCATGTATAATGTGGGTGGAGGCACAGGGAGGGCTGTGCAACACAGAGAAGACAAGTAGTGATTCTACAGCATCTTACTATGCAGATGGACAGTGACTGTAATGGGGTGTCTGTGGGGGACTTGGTGAAGGGGGGACCCTAGTAAACATAATGTTCATGTAATTGTAGATTAATGATAACAAAATTTAAAAAAAATAATGGTTTATGCATTTGAGAGTTCATTATGAAATAGTTATTTCCAAATTTTGACATCTGTAAAACTAATTAACTGATTGAATCATTTCTTCTTTCACTCAGTCAACCAAATATTAATCAATTTAGCCATCATTTACCAAACATATTTTTGTCGACTCTCCTATACAAAGTTTTGTGCTTGGCAAAACTCATCTTCTCATTTTCAGTGTAGCTGAGAATTATTTAAACTTGTCCAATGGATTGCTCTTCTTTTCTCCATTTGCCCCAGTCACAAAAATTACCATATTTTAAGCAATATTATTTTAACAATTGAACACAGGAGTGGGGATTAAGGAACATGAAAATCTCCCCCAAAAATTGAAAAACGGTTTTGGTTACTCAGCATCCTTGTTCTCTGCAATGGAATCATCTGCCAAAGAATGCCTCAGTGAGTGTCTTGATTAAAGTTCCTCTTATCCCTATGCAATGTTGTTGCCTAAGTAACTCAGTGAACTCCGGAAATCAAAACCTATCTATTAAGTTTGTTGTTTAATGAATGGGCTACCAAAGTAGTAAAAATATTATCCTAAGATGGATAGTTATTATATTTAATATATTAATATTCAATATCAAAATAATACAAAATCAAAAATAATGTATGCTTAGAGCAAAAAGTCAGACAATGCAAAGATATATAAAGAAAAGGTCATCAAACCCTCTAACCTCTTCTCCAACTGACAGGATAAAAAATGTAAACTCTCCCTTCTATATCATTCCCATGCTTATGCACACAGCTTCAAAGCCAGTTAACATGTGGATATTTGTGTCCTGCCACTGCTCACCACAGCAGACGCCCTGATACCCCACAGTCCCCACAGTCCATGGGCAACCAGCATTCACAGGAAGCTGATGATTCACAGGAATACTTAGTCCATCTCACCGACAGCTTCTCTTCTCAACTACTTGGGTCTTTCCTCTTTGGGGCCTGAGGTCTTGTGCGAGCACCACGGAAGTAACCAGGACATGTTGGAAATCAGTGGCTGGGTCTGGGGGTTAGGATTCACACACAGTGGGGGACAAGGATAAATGCCTCTCCCTCTTTGTGGTCCAGTGGGACCTTCTGAGGCACACGTCAGACACTTTCAGAGGCTCTCCAACAGGACGTGGCCCAGCTGTCCTTATCTGTAGCAGAATCACTGACACACCACACCATTTATCGACTTTTTTCCCTTCTCAGTATCTCTTTCTCTACATCTTCACTTGTATTTCCAATGACTGCCTTCCAAATAATCTACCTGCTCTCAATTATTTGCCTTTGAGTTTCTTCTGAAGGAAACACAAACTTAGACTCCCATTAATTGTAATCATATCATATACATTATTCTGAGACTAGCTTTTTCTTATATTACCAAGGTATTATAGCTCTAGTTTTGTACATATATATTTGTACATGTATATATGTATATATATATATAGTTTTTTTTTTCCTCTCGTCATCCTCTGTGGTATAGAATACTGTTAGCTTCATTCTTTAGTTGAGAGGTACAGAACTTCAGGGATCCATATAACCATTCTTTGCTAAACTTTCTTCCAACATTTCAAGAGCCCTCATCTTTACCTCTTGTATTCTCTCCAGTAATTAAAACAGCATTTCTGCCTTACCTAGGATCAGCGCGCCCACAGGGCATGCCCCAGTTCCGGAGTTTGTGTATCTTACAGGATTTATGATTCAGTTGTGTTTTTTTGCCTTTGAGAATTTTCCTTTCTCATACCAGATAAGCATAAGTTTAAAAAAATCATCTAACATTTTATAGACCTTATAACTGATAGGTTTTTAAGATATCAGAACCTCCTTGTTGTAAAATATGGAAGTGCCAAGTATGAACTTCCTTGACTTATGAACTACCGTGATTTATAGGGACATAACCCTAAAACATAGTAAGTATAAAATGTGTTTAAGACACATAACCTACTGAACATTATAGCTTAGCCTAAGCTAACCTAAATGTGCTCAGAACACTTAACCGTGTTACAATTTGGCTAATCATCTAACACAAAGCTTATTTTTAATAAATGATATCATTTATCAACAAGGTGTTGAATAGCTCATGTAATTTATTTAATACTGCACCGAATGTGAAAAACAGAATGGTTGTACCAGTACAGAATGATTGTGAGAATATCAACTGTTGGCCCTCACAACTGCATGCCTGACAGATCACCACTTCAGCCCAGCATCACAAGAGAGTATGGTACTGCGTATCAGCCCAAGAAAAGATCAAAATTCAAAATGTGAAGTACATTTTCTCCTGAATGTGTATCACTTTTGCAACATCACAAAGTCAAAAAATTACAAGTTGAACCATCGTAGGTTGGGGACTGTCTGCATTATTAAATATGGAATTTTCATTTGGGACCTTGAGAGGGTTCTTTGGTTCTCAGAAGAGGAGTGCCAATCGATCTTAATCTTAGAGTCAACAGAAGGGAATACACTTAATATAGGTGGTACAAGATGGCATGGGAACCTGGCTGATAGTGTAATAATCAGAGCTGATGGGCTTTTGGCTGTCTCTTTTCAAAGAGTTCAATCCTCATTGATAGGTATGTAGATTGGGTTAAAATGTCTAAGGTTCAGTCCCGAGAAAGGAGGGTTTAATGGGTTGAACACTGTCCTCCCAAAATTCACATGTATCTAGAACCTCAGAAGGTGGCCTTGTTTTGAAATACGGTCTTTGCAATATGATTAAGGCAAAGGTTAAATTACAGGGATGAAAAGTACAGGATAGGGAATGTAGTCACTAATACTGCAGTATCTTTGTATGACAGCAGATGGCAACTGCATTTACTATGGTGGTGAGCATTTCCGAATGTATGTAAATGTCAAATCACTATGTTGTACACCTAGAACCAATATAATATTGTGTATCAGCTATGCTTCAATTTAAAAAAAATGTGTGATTATACTAGATTACAGTGGGCCCTAAACCCAATGCGCGTGTTTTTGTAAGAGGAAGAAGAAAAGGACTCTCAAAGGCACAGGAACCAAGGCCATCTGAAGACATAGGCAGAGATTTCTATTCTTCCACAAACTAAGGAAAGCCTGGAGCCACTAGAAGCTGAAGAGACAAGGAAGGATTCTCCTGAGCATTTAAGGGAGCGTGGCCCCACCAACACCTTGATTTTGGCCCTGGCATCCAGAACTGCACTGCGAGAAAGACGTTTCTCTTGTTTTCATCTACCGCACTTGTGATTTGTTATGGCAGCCCTGGGAAACAAATACACCAGGAGCCTGGTATATTAGGAGGAGCCTAATACCCTAGACAGGAAAGCAAGGAGAGAAAAAGTAACTGGTGTCAACTAAGAAGCCCTAAAGTGCATCAGGGCGGAAGTACCGACTTAGCAGTCAGGCTTCCTTAATGGCTTCCTGACCTCCCCAATTGCTAGCTGTGCGATCTTACTTCTCTGAGTCTCATTTTCCTAATCCCTACATTGAGGAAAATAAATGTCCCTATGTCATAGGCTGTGATGAAGATTAATTAAAATAACAGAATTAAAGTAGTTGACACAAGAATGCCTGGTACATTTAAAGCATTATTTTACAGCCACTGTTAATACCAGGAATGCTACAACTCCTCCTCCTTGTCCTCCTCCTCCTCAGTCCTTCTGTTCATTGAGTGCTTACTATGGGATTCACATTGTACTGGTCCTGAGGATAGAAAAGTAGGCAAAAGAGAAAGCAGTTAACTACCCTCTCTGATCTGAAATTTATTTTTCTTGCTGGGACAGTAACATAATAGATAATAAATAAAATAATTCAATCTCTGAATGGTGAAGGAAAATGTGCAGTGTTTCTTCCCTCTTGCTTGTTCCCCTGCACTTTGCTCAAACCTTAGCAATTGGTCCCTTTTTAGAGAAACTTTCCTCACTTTGTCTTCATTGGAGTGTGCCATTCATGTACTGTTGAGCCCCTGACTCCCCTGTGTATGTACCTAACGAAAGAACTTCCTGAACAGAAAGAATAATAACAAAGGCTGAAAGGTGGTTACCAAAGAAGACTGAATGAGAGGGGGAGCAATAAGCAGTAAAGTAAGAGAGCCAAAAGGTCTCATTTCATGGAAGACTTTGGGTCAAGGTAAGTAAAAAAAAAAAAAAAAAAAAAGGCTTTTCTTCTGCATGGGAAAGGAAAGCCATGCAAGACTTTGAGCACATGAGGGCTGTGGTATGACTAACAGGATTATCATGGCTTCCCATTTACAGAATGAATTAAATGGGGGCCAGATTGGAAATAGTAAAACCAGTTTGGGAGGTTACTGAAATAATCCAGGAGAGATACGACAGTAATTGAATCAGGATGTTAGCAGGAGAACTAGTTTAAAAAGTAAACAAATCTGTGCTATATTTTGAGGGCAGAGGCAACAGGTCATTTCTGAGTCACTGAGTAAGTAGTAGGTGAAAGGTGTCAGAAACGAATAAGGGTATTTAACCTGAGGAAGTGAAACAATGTAAGTTATTTTTTCCTGAGATGTAATTTTGGCTGAGGAGAAAGAAGGAGCTTATTTTTCAAACAAGAGTTTGGGATGCCTATTAGACATCCAAGCTGTTGTGATGAGAAAGCAGTTGGCCAGGTGAGTTTGGAGACGTCTAAGCCTAAGTATACATTTGAAACTTTATTGGTGAAGTGATAGCATGAAAACCCACGACACTGACTGAAACTAACAAGGGAGAAAGTGAAGAATGAAGAGAAGCTATTCAAGGATTGGCTCTGGGCAAACCATCTTCTTAGAAAGTCACAGTCCTCTTATTCAGAATGTGTGTGCATCCTTTAGACATGCCTGAGCCGTCTACACATATCAGTATTCTCCACTGCATTTCATGTACTCAGATATTCAGGAAAATGCTCTTTTCCTCCATTTTTTGTGAGCTTATTTTCAGATCGTTTCTATAATGAGATGGCATTACCCTGATATTTATTTCACACTCAGCATGTTAAACTATGGTTAACTTCAAAGGCACTTCATACCAAAAGGAAACTATCTGCTTTGCTTTCATTGGTTTTCTACGTAAACAGGTTTATACAAGTTTATGATTTATTCAGCATCTCAATAGGTTACTTGCAAAGACAATCCACAGATATTTCCTGTTTTGAGATTTATTGTTGAAGCCATTGCAAACCTCTGTTTATTTGAATATTTTAAAATTAAGGCTTTTGCTCATTTTGAGCAGTCTCCAGGTTATGTTGTGCCCAATGTGTTTTGGTGTATAACCTTTCCTTGTAACGAATTCATTTTGTTATGAGGTTCTTATTTTTCTCAAAAGATTCTATTCTTTCATACTTTCATTGATGTTCTTTTGTGTTCAGAGTTGTTTTTGCAATACTGTTCTTGAAACTTGTTTTTAAGTTCAATCTAAAATGCAGCTGATAACATATAAAACACTGTGGAATGCTGGTAAAAAAAATACAGCAATATTAGAAACCCTAAAATCTAGTCCCAGCTACTTGTTTGCAATTTTAAAATGTGTTGTTAGAGTTATACACCTAAAATCTCTGAGCCTCAGTTTCCTCATTTAAGAAAATGGAATGCAATGGTATCAACAAGTTTGTCTCTGTTGCTCTTCTGGTTTTGTTTCTGTTTATACTTTTAGTAAAAGTGAAAAATCTAGTTACATACTCCCAATCCAAGTGCAAAAGAGACTGAGGATTGTAATGACATCAAGAGGAGACATGACTGGTGAACACCCAGCTAGTCTTCATTATAGCAACTGGAATTCCCCTACCACCTTCCCCACACCAAAAATATGAAGTGATTCACTACAGATAGAATTCATCTATATGCAATTTAAATATGAATCCTAACATAGCATTATTCTATAATATAAACATATGCTTGATCTAGTGCTGGTTCATATCAAGGTCTTAATAAATTTAAGTAGATGTGTGGTGATTTAGAGTAAATATGAAGAAGACATGTCTCTCAGAGGAGGAACCTGCATATATATCCATAGTAAGGCATAACCTATCAGGGTGTTTTTAGAAATAAAAATCATTTGGGAAGATTTAGGTATAAGTTTTCCTAAAGGAAGGAAAATATGGGCCAGATGACCTTTAGTAATTTCCATCAGCCATATAAGTCTGTGACATTTCTGTTAGCTCTCTAAATTATATCCTATAAGGATGATACTATGTACACTTTAAAGTGTACATGAAAAAATGTCCAGAAGCTTTTTTATCATTCCTGAGAATTTACTATAATCAAAGAGTGCTACTTTTAGCTATTCAAAATGATTTTTCCAATTGTTTACATAGCATCATCATCATAATAAAAACTGTAGAGGGTTGACTCTGCTTTGGTCTCTTTATATAAAATTGTAAACTACCTATAACATATGTTCAAAAGTCGGTGGTGATAAATGTGACACTGGAGAGGAAGTGGTTGGGGAAAATTAGCCTTGATACTCCCTTCTTTTTATTAAAATAAGGAAAATTCCAATGTATCAAAACTTATCTCAAAGCTTCAAAATTTAGATATACCATAATGATTTTGAGGGTGTGCATTTATTTGTGTTTTTAATTTTGCTTGTTTCTATGGCCACATACTATAGTGATTCCTGTTTTCTGCATAAGACTCAACTTTACGTGTAAAGACAATAAGAAAAATAACAGTAAGTTGGTTCAGGTAAGTAAAACATAAGAGATGACATCACAGTGATTCGAAGCTATATGTAGTGAAAAAATCATAAACAATAGGTTAAATAAAGATAATTTGGCCTAAATACTATAAATTCAAAATACAGAGAAAAAGTATGAAATCTGAGTATGTATTTAACTCTCTCTGCATTCCAGATACAATAGGTTTTCATTTCTCCTGTACAACAACATTCATTGTAGATACCACATGCTCTACAATTAAGTAATGAACTTAATTGCTCAGGATCTCATAGCTTGGACTGGATATACAAGAAATGGGTAAGAATGTCTGCTTTCTCTTGCTCTAAAGTCCACTCTACTTTGTCATGATAATGTGTTAGTTTTAACCTGCTATAAACTGCTGACTTTGTCAGGTATTTACATTAGCTTTCTTATCTCTAGCACTTAGAATTTATAAAATGTTTTCAAATTCGTATTTGGCCCTTGTAACAATGAGGAAATGTTGAGAATGTAATCAAAGAATAAATAACTTAACCAAAGTCACATATCTGACTAATTTATTAAAATAAAATGTATTATGTCCAGGTTCTGTTTAGCAGCACTTTTGGAGGGCACTAATTATTTCAGGTAAGTTTCATGCATACGGATCACGCTAAATTAAGCTATTCCCCTAAAGCCAGAGAGAGTTAATATACCTTTTTGTCGGCTAAAACCAACTGTCTGTAACTACTACTTAATTGCTTAAATGTACTTTAAAACCAATGTATTACTGCAACTGACCTTAAAGATTTGCCTTCCTAATTCTTTTACAAAGACTCTTATTTTAAAATTCCAGATTCTAATTAAGCAATAGAATTTAAAAGGGAAGGTTTGTGGAGAAGCAGGAAAAGGGGAGGGGCTATATCCCTTTTGCTTAATCTCTTTGGCAGATAATTTTCTTTGTGTTACTCTGAAACCCAGAAATTATATACATTTAATTGCTTGTCCCAAAATAACTTGGGTGCCTTCAACATCTTAAACCATGAAATCAATTCAGACCTTTACTCTTATTTATTCCTTCCCTGATATCATTATCTTTTCCTTTTCCAACTGGCTGAGGCCTTGTCTGACTGGCTCCTAGCAGAGTATCCATAAGTAACAAGAACTCAGACACTATGTGTTACATGAAGGCATGAATAACCAACAGACAGATTCAAGAAACGATCATCCTGTTTTAATTCCCATACCAGCTAGCTTTTATTAAGAGCATTTACATATAATATATGCAATCTTTCATGCATATACATATACATATGATATTTCTTAATATTCTAACATTGCAATGTAGGTGTTATCATTCCAGCCTTTTCAAAAAACACTGACGCTGAGCTGAATCAGAGGGGTTGCTCAGTGTCATACAGCCAGCAAACAGCAAAGGCTATAGTAGACTTGTGTTCTCTGATGTTCACATTTGCAAAGTAATAGGTGAAGATATCATGGTATAATAAAATTAGTGAATAATGCTATGGTCTTTTGTTAGTCTGTTATAATGAACATATCATATAAAGGGTTAATAGAATCTTATAATGAAATTAAGTATGCAGCACAAGTAGGCCTCACCATCATCATCTTTATGTCATCCTAGATTCTGTGTCGTGCTATGAAGCATAATATAGACTTGAAGTACATAGACAAATGATTGCTGAATAAAGACTCAAAAGACTCCATATGCATAATTTTAATAGAAATTTTCTATTTAAATAAGATTAGAAATATTTTAGAGCTGATGATTCATGTTATAGAATAGTATTTATTAATAAAACATAGGTTAATAGGAATCCTTTCAGAAAATATGGTAAATAAATTTATACTTTCAATGATTGCTTTCTTAACTATACCAAGGATTCAGTAGCATGAATTATATACATTACTATTTGTGTTGAGAAGTTTTTTAGGAACATACTAAGAAAACTACAGTTAACAAAAGAATAGCTATATTGTTTGTCAATTATTCAAAAGTAATGAGCACAGTAGAAAACTGATGGAGGAGGCATTTCATTTTTCTGTGCATGACATATAAAAATGGCTTTCAACTTAGTTTTAAATAAATAACACTTTATTTAGAGTATGTTCCTGTCTTAAAGGCATGCAATTATAAAATGCATGAGCTTGAGAGAACTCTGTAATATTTTTATTTGGGAATATAAATGAAGAAAGAAATATATCCTGTCAGATACATAACAAATGTCACCCAGAGCCCACAAAATTTTTTTTAAGCAATCCAGTTTTCTTAACTGATCCCTATTCTCCAAATCTTTGATTAGCTAATTAACCCAAGAGGAGATCTTTTGAGAAATACTGGAAAAAATACAGTACGTGTATTTCTACTATGAACACAGTGCTTATTTCCATAGAATTCAAAATATATTACAGATTTTTACTTTCATATAACCCATTTGCAAAGGTTTCTGGGCAATAGGGTACCCCATTGCAATAAGTATTTTTTACATGACTCTTTCAACTAGTAGTTTCAGTCACTTAAATAAGATTCTGAATTACAAAATTAACATGGGTTTGAAAAATATTGCATAATTGCACTGTAAATCAATGGATCACTGAATAGAATTTAAAATATGGCAGATTATGAATATATTTCACATTTAAACACATGTTAATTTTAATATGACCAATGTATTTGGTAAGGATTTTAACTGCTGTAATTTTTAGTATCAAAAGGGATAATTAGCTTTATCTAACAAATCAAAATGGAAACTAGTCAAATTGAGACTGAAGAGATCACAGGGTTTATTGTGGATATATTGATCAGGTCTAAATGCATGTGATTAAAATACATTTTCTGTATTTTCTTATAATGATTTCAGTAGGAATCTGAAGTGGACCTGACAGTTCATTGGAGTATTGTATGGAATGGTGGCCTGTTATTCAGTAAACAGAATATAAAGACCTGTCAAGAAGAGTTTGTCAAGAACAGTTCCTGATAACAATATATTGACCTTTGGAACTAAACAAGCCTTTTTCTGTAGTGATGTTTTCAAGGTAATTCTCTAGGTCCTATGAACATTCTTTCAAACAATAATACCACAAAAACATAACAACAATAACACAATCACATTTCCCAACTTTTTCATAAACATGCACTAGATGAAGAGATCTAATAGATGCATCTCCTCTGTTAATACACGTATTTCTTTAAAGAAATCATGCTTTCGATAGTAAAGGAGGAAGTAGGTTGCTGCCTTTTTAAAATTAGAAGCAAAAATAAATAACAAAAAGATAGGTACTAAGTATCTAAATTCATAAGCACTATGAATTTGAGACAGGGAAATACATTTTAAGTTATAAGACATACAAATACATATAACCATGGAAAAGGGTTGACATCAGCTCAGTGAGAATAAGATTATAGCAAAGAACAGAGAAATCAGCTTTAGGTGTCAATTAGCTGCAAAATTCTTATGTGGAAGTTTTCTTCTATCATAGATCTATCTTTTGGAGATTTGAGAAATCTTTTAATGATTTCCCATCTGCCTACATTAGTAAACAATTAAGAAGAGATTTTTCTGCACAGTAAAAAATGTTGCTAATTTTCTTAATTCAACATGTAGAAAATTTGACACAAGTGCACTAGGCCAATGATTACATGAGTGGGTAGCAGGAATCAACTAGCCAAAAAGGACCAGTGACTTGTTTTGGGGTTTGGATCAAACGAGAAAGTGATTTCCAGATGAAAAGCATAATGAAAAATAAAAGGAAAGTTGTTGTGGATTGAACTGTTTCCCCTCAAAATTTGCATGTTGAAAATTTACCCTCCAGGACCTCAGCATGTGACCCTTATTTGGAGAAACATCATGAAGTTAAAATCAGGTCATTAGGGTGGTCCTCATCCAACGTGATCCATGTCTTTGTAAAAAAGGGAAATTTAGAGACAAGACATGTCAAGGGAAGGTGAAGGCAGAGATGAGAGTGATGCTCACTTAAGCCAAGGAATGCCAGGAGTTGCCCGAAGCTAGAGGAGAGGCAGGAACCAGATGCTTCCTCACAGCTCCTGGTAGAAACCAAAATTGCTAACGCTGTGACCTTGGACCTCTATGCTCGAGAACTGTGAGATAATGCAATTCTGTTGTTTAAGGCACACTTTTGTGGTTCTTTGTTCCATCAATCCTGGCAAACTAATACGGAAGCTGTATGCAGTACAGTGAGACAGACACAGACTTAGATGTAACTGGTGAGTAAGCCTTCATAATAAACCTGCTTTTTAAATCTCCATCTGAAAATGAATTTATCTGATGTGGTTTTATAAAGGTAAGATTATTTTTTTTTTTATCATTTTTCCTCAGATGGTGTGTTAAATTTAAATTATTCTATTTTTACTTTTCTTTAAATCTCTTTGTATTAGCTTGTTTTAGAGAGAGAGGCAAGCCTTTTTAGCCTTCTCTATGTGTAACAGGAAAGTGAATATTCTTTATATGACTGCTGCCACATTTTGTGGTCAATTTTAGTTTTTGAGTTTCAGTCTATTTACTAAAATTGGCACATTCAGAATCTGCATTTTTTTCTTTATTGTGTCAGAAAATACACATGCAGAAAAGTGCAAAAAGTGTGAAAGTGCAGTTTAACACGTAATTATAAAGTGAACAGCCACATGACAACCCAAGTTATGAAAGAGAAAACTGCCAGGACCCAGAATTCTCTGTTGTGTCCTAACCTAATCATAGCTTCCACAACTACCCCTAGAATCAGAATCAGCCATTATCCCATTTTGTCATAATAACTTCTTCACTTTGCTGTATGGTTGTATTTCAGTGTGCATTCCTAAGAAATATCTTTGTGTTGTTTGCTTTTGATTTTTATATAAATATGTATATTATTTCATGTCTTCTTTAACTCTATTTTTGTTTATGGCTGTAGTCCATTAATCCTTTATACTGCATATTGATAATTATTTATTTATTTTACTTCTAGGGATATCTGGGGTTACCACCACTTTGGGGCTATTGAGAGTAATGATGCTATAACCACTGTTTATACATCTGCTGGTGCATATATGCATAAGATTTTCCAGGGAATATACCTATGCATGGCATTTCTGGGTCATACAATATTATTTTCTATCATTACCTCTAGAAACACTGGAAACACACTTGCTTTCTTTCACGAGGTATCTCAGACTCATCCTGATTTTCTGGACCAGGGAATATAAAGCAGTTACCAAGGATCCTTTTTAGGTTATAAGTGTATAAGAAAACAAAACTGGATAATAAAAGCTATACATTACCTTGTTCCAAATGATGACTAGAGACAAGCAGGGTGATAAGAAGATGAGATGTTTATAATTATCATTGGGACAGAGAAATTATATTTTCTAAATATAAAAATCAGAAGTTTATATTTACATTTCTAGTATATCTCCAATTTACTAAGTCTCTTTTGCCTTGCTCTAATAGCAGTGTTTCTGGTTCAATATCTAATGGCATGAATTGTAGACCTTGACTCCCTGGGGTCAAATCCATGCTTCACTATGGGAATATACTAAATATTTCTGTATAGATTTCTTAACATATTTTTAAATGTCTTCATTACAGAATAGTAAAACAAATAGTCCTGTAAATCTTCTCATAGATATCAAGTGCAAATAAATTTCAATTTCACTAATAACATTTTAATTGACAAATAATAATTCAAGTAAGGAGGAATGCTATTGAATTCAGTAATTATTGATAATTCTTGGGCTCTCTTGGGACAAAATCCTAAAAGGCAAGATTCTAAAATGAATAACAATCAATCCAGGGCATAATCAAAGGGAAGTGGGGAGAGAATTTATTTTTGTACTTAATTCATTTCTGAACTCTAAATCACGTAGGCTTCAATTATTAAGTACTATATGGGTTACTGTTTTGAGATGAAGGATTTACCTCTTAATGTGAAATCTGTAGTTCATCATGAAGTGAGGGAGATAATGTCCTTATCTTAGTTTTCCCCAGAGAAGTTGGTTCTCTTTTTGGCACATACTAAAGAGGGATTTGCAAAAAAGAGTATTTCCTGTATGAAAACATGGCAGAATATCAATTTTGAAGTAGTGCAGTTTCTCATAAAGCACTAAATGTTCTACATTAATCATTTTGCTGGAAATTCAAATATTTATGTAGAATGTCTTAAGTTTATTAATTCCCACTTTAAAACTAGAAATGTTTTCTTCAAATAAAAATTGCTTAAATGTATTTGAAGTAACCTTCAACAACCATAAATTATTCAAAAATCGAAAAACATAATCACATACACAAGTTTGAAAAATAAAATACTAAATCTAATATAAGAAACTTCAAAATCCTCTCGAGGTAGTAACACTTAAAATATGGAAAGCTCAAAGCAAAATGTGTTCTTAATTTTAACTAAAACTTTTGCATCCTTTAAACTATTAAAACTTATGACTATATTATAGGAAGTAAATTTTTGCATATCTAATACGCTGTCCTTTATGAAATACTTTATTAATCATATTTTATCAAATGAGATAAAAGAGAACTATTTTATTAATTTTAGAATTTCTAGATATCTTCAAATTACTTATTTCATTCTTTTTTTACCCATGTATTCATTATGTTCTCTTAGTTTTACCATCTTCCTGACAAACCAGGGATGAAGGGAAGTCACCACTCCCTTCTGGGACTAGGATTCTGTGCCTAAGCTTGTAGTTGTTCGTACAATGTTTTTGTTAACTTCTTTGCCCACTAGTACCTGGAAAACTTAAATCAGAGGAGTCAGAATGGATACAGTAAGAAAGGAAGGTAATCTGGCTAAAGATTTGATAAGGGTTACTTAGGTTAGCCAGCAACAAAAGGCTCTCCAATTAGTTCACAGATACCAATAGACATGTTACCACAAATAAAATATATCTTAATGAGCATTATCCGGGCTCATAGAAATAACTGTCTCATAGACTGCACCTTAGAATTCATATGGGATGTTTTGATAGAGATGTCCCATTCAACTAGAAAGAGGAAAATGATCAACGTTTGTTTATAGGATGTCAGTGCAAAACATACTGGGTAACATTATGTTTAGCATCTTCTGGTCTATTAGAATTTGCGTAACAAGGCAAGGACTATGTAGTCTTGCCTCCCATGAAAATAGTGTAGATATCTGTATTGGTGGAAAGGAGGTGGGAATGCAAATACTTAGGTCTATGAAAGAGCCCTCAGTTATGTTTCAGTAGAAGCACAGATTGTCTTTTGAAAAGTATTCAAGCTGAAGGGGTTTGTTTTAAAGTCTAGATTAAAAAGCAATAGGATCCTCAAGAATTCCCTTAAATATGATACAGATATAGGAATTGGGGAGAAACCTGAAGCTTCCAAAGGAAGCAATCAGATTAGGGTTTGTGAGATTGTACTATGAGCTGAGTGAAGGAATGTCATAGTTTCTGGAGTCCTTGTAGAATGGAAGAATTATTAATGGGGGAACAGCTTATATGAGGGGAGGGAAGACATAGTATAATGTAAGGCTCCTTATTTAAAGCTCCTTTTCATGGGAAGACAGAAACACATCTGGAGGGACAGAAGGGAAAGAGGAGGGAAGTGTTATGGGTAAGAACATCTTAGATTTATGGGAAAAAGAGAAGTAACATTGGAGGAACACAGGTATTATGTTAAGTGACTGAATAGCTTCACATAAGGTATATTGAGGTTTGTTGAGGAGCAAGAAATTTCCTCTACCCCTTGAGGTCCTTCTAGCTGGTTTAAGAATCAAATTTACATGTGAAAGACTAACAGGAGAAAAAAACAAAGTTTAATTATGCACGTAGGGGGAATCCATAGACATAGTTTCAAAAGAGAGTCAGGGAAAATGAGGTATGTCTGTCATCCTGAACCCAGGAGAAGGGGACAAGTGTCTGAGACTTTAAAGGAAAAGGGAAGCAATTCACAGGACTATGAAAAAGTAAATGTTTGGTAAACAAATATTTGCTCGGCCACATAAAAACAATGGGACATAGAGGAATTTTAACATATTTAGCTACATTCCTCGCTGTCTACCACATCTAGTTTATATTATAATATAGTTATCTATGGTTCCTCCATTTAAATTCCTTTTTATGCAGTTGTGGGTAGGAGGGACCTGGTCAAAGTGTCTTTAGAGTCTTGGGCCTCAATTGTTTTCATTGCACATGTCACAATGGCCTGTTTTGAGGTAGCCTGCCCTTGATCTCTGCAGGTTATCAAAGGGTCTGCTTGATATTCACTTGGGAGAACCACTGTTTGCTTTTTTTCATATCAAATAAAGAAAGTAGGCTATATTTAGAGGGGATTCTAGGCCTCTGAGATTCAAGGGCTTTTCAGAGATGGAAAACTTGGGGAGGTTACAAGAGCCCAAGTGCAAGCCTAAACTATCCTTAGTAAAGTTTTTTGCCATTTTCTAGGTATGGAACAACATTAGTGCCATAGTAGTGAAATATATAGTCTGCTGGAAGGTGGAAGGAACGTCTCCAGTAACTGGGAGCGACTTAAGACAGAGCAAGACTAAATAGAGAAAGGGGCCAGATATGAAAAAAGCAGTTCCATGCACTATTTCCATCTGGATCTCTCATGCAATCCTCACTCCTCACTGAAGAGAGCTAAAAGATGGGCTCTGAGCCACCTGTGTACAAGGCATAGGGAAAATAGAAAGACCTCAGAGAAGAGCTGGGTATTCCAGCTTGAGTCAGCGAGTAAATGCTTACTTGACAGAGCTGTGAACACTTCCATCCCAGAATTCCTCTCTCAGAAAAGAGCCAGGAAGAGTCAGGGACTAAATCCCCTCAAAGAAGCCAAGAATCATTCCAGTAGAAAGATTCTCAGTCAACGTGGAAAAGTCCACACAAACAGACAGGAATGAGAAAGAGTCCTGATCAGACAGAAAATACAAACCAGGAAGAGCCCCATTTAATAGAATTAAAGCAAGACCATATCATGCCACTATAGACAAATGTCCAGGGCACGGGATTCAGAGGGTCACGCATCACAGTGGATCTTAGGTTCCCCATGAGGAAGGACACAAAGGGTCCGTGAGGCTGGCATGGCGACGTGGGCGAGGACAGCGGGATCTGAGGGCAGCCAGCACCCTGCCAGAGGCACCAGGAACGGTCAAACACAAATACACGTGCACTTGGCCAGGGAGAGGGTGGGTTCAGAAGAGATGAGCGCAATAGGAAAAAGTCTCCAATCTCAGAAACCCACCAGCAGCTCAAAATCAAACAGAACAGGGTTATTTTTGTTTGTTGGTTGGTTGGGTTCTTAACAGGGCAAAGGAAAGGCAAGCAGATAGAATCTTCCCAGGGGAAGCTGGACAAGCAAAAAGAAATGATCACCAGGGTGTGACAGGGAAAGGGTCTCAACAGTGCTGAGCTGATCCCCAGAAGAAGCTCATAAAGGGGACATATTCTGTGTTTTTAGAGCTTACTCAGGCTTGGGAGAACACAGGTCCAGGGAACCACAGGAAGGACAGATGCCTGACTAAAGTTAGTCAAGACGAAATGGAAGGTAAGAAAGGGGCAACTATGAACATTTCTTCAGCCTCTACTTCTTTCTTTTTGTAAACTCTCCGGCTCAATCAAAGGAGCCACCCCACCCACAATTTGCATAATTTCCATGGTGACCACAGTGATTAAGAGTCCTGACGGGTTCATCTCCCTCTAACTTGCCGCATTCTGGTCCTCCGGCACAGCACACCGAGGATGATGAACGTTTGCTTTGCAACCGTCCCATTTACTGTAAGCAAGGAGGTAACGTCATCAAATATGGGGCAGTCTCATCTCAAAATCCCATCTGCCGGGTCTGTTTCTAGGAGCACTGCCTGGTGCCGGTGACATCCTCCGTCAGGGCACTGCCAGGATGCAGGGAACACACAGAAAGAATCTGTGACTCTAAGAGAGGGCTATTTCTAGAGGTGTGGGAAAACGATGGGGTGAAATACAACAGTATGTATGGTGACATGCCAGGTCTGGAGACATTTCAAAACTGTTACCAGCCCTAGACATGAAGGTCCAAGGAGAGTGAACACATAGAGTTAAGAACATGTAGGTCATCAACTAAAGGTTAACAAGGATTGTCAGAGAGGGTCCATTCGTTCACTTAATATTTTTTGCATTACAAAGTATATATTGCAAATATCAGTGCATTTCACTAAACAGCATGCTTAGCTGTTCAACACTAAACAATATAATTAACTGGAGTTAAAAAAAATTTTAGGTATAATTTACATTCATTGAAATACATTAACCTTAAGTATGTCATTCAACCGATTTTTACAAATGTTTATTTACACTGTGTAACCCAAAGCCTAATCCAGACAAAATAACATCATCCTCCCAGAATTACTTTAAAAGGAATATTATTTCACATACAAAAAAAATTAAGAATGGAAATATTGATTGAAAAACTAAAAATAAAGGCAAATTTTGAAAAAAATTATAGCTCAAGCATCTTTAAACAAAAATTGCAAAAATTTTTTAAAGTTCTATATATACGTATAGACACGTATAAAATACCTTCTTTGGACACATGAGCATGGAAACGGAAAATAAATAAACAACTTAATTAAAGGACCTCAGTTTTTTAGCCTTTCTAGGACTTGATTATTTGCATTTAATGACAGTAAAAGGCTAAGATCTGAAAAGTAATATGAAATATAATCGCAGTTATTTAAAACAAATTTATGACTGCCCTTGGGTGTTGAAGCAGAGTATATCTTATTTTTGTTTTTTCTCCTTTCCTCACTTCTGTAAATTAGTAACTTTTCCAAATAAGGGGACTGGGCAGTGTTGGTTTTAGACTTAATAGCCTCATAAATTGTTAATATTCAAATAAACACACTTTGGATAACAAATAATAGGATGTTAGAATGAAAAGGAACACTACCAAGCTTTTTAAAAAAATTGTAATTGGAGACCAAAGATCTAGGTTGTTCCTTTTTACTCCAAAATAAAAAACAGCAGCCCACTGTAGTCTTCTTCAATGAGGTTGATGTTGAAGAAATACTATGTGAATATCCTCTTTTTATCTTTGTTCTACTCTTTTGATGGGAAAATTCATTGCACTCGATGTAGATTAGATGGTAGAGAAGGTACAACTTTTCGTGAAATAAGTATAATTTCCAGAGATACCAAGATGTGCTCTATCAGTGTTTGCATCAGTTTGTTAGGTTTGCCACAACAAAGTACCATGAGCTTGGTGGCTTACACAACAGAAATTCATTTCTCACAGTTCTGGAGATGAGAAGGCCAAGATCAAAGTGGAAGGAGAGTTGGTTTCTTTTGAGGTCTCTACCTTGACTTACAAATGTCCATCCTCACCCTGTTTCTACCCATGGTCCTCCCTCCATTAACACTCTGTGAATAAATTTCCTCTTTTTAAAAGGACAAGGATCACCCTTAATGACCCACCTTAATGACCTCATTTTAACTTAATTCTTCTTTACAGATCCTATCTCCAAGAACATTCATGTTCTGAAGCATAACATATGAAGGTTAAGAACACAATACAGCCCCAAACTGTACTCATTGCGATTTAATTCCTAGAACCATTCACATACCAATGATAAATTAGGAAATACTTAATGATTAATTAGTAGTTAATATTTCTGTAGCTACACATTTGCTAATGTGGCTCACATGTCTTCTGAGACCACTTCCCTATTCTTTCCAAAGCAGGCACAGGCACACACACACACACACACACACACAAATAAATAAATAAATAAATAAATAAATATTTCCTTTCATTATCAACTTATTCTTTCTCAGTGTTTTGAGGTATTTTCATGTCATGTGATGAAATAGTATTGTTTCAGCTCAACAAAACATGATCATGAGGTTATATTTAAAATGATACCAGGTAATTGATTAGCAGTGCTAAGTAGAGAATATAGACTCTAATTTGGATAATTCGTATCACAAAAACTTGCTTTCATTTCCATATTCATGAAGTTGAAGGGAGAAAAAACACTATTTCTGTTATCTAGATAACTGTTTAATTATTAATTGCAGTTTGCAGAAGCAACTTAAGAATTAAGCATCACTAATGTGGAAAAAGCAAAATATCTATGTTTTGATATATTATATAGGAAACAAACATACATATCCTCTCTTTACTTTAAGTTGTGGGGAAAAAATAGACTATATTTCAGTTCTCCAGAGAATAAACCTGTATGTTCTCAAAGGCATATGGCTAGAGTAATTTTTATGCTGAATTTGGAAGCAATACAAATCTCTAAAAACATTGGACCAAGAAAATTGGATATGGCCTAACAAGCAGAGAGGACCTAAAGGGATTATTTATAGCATTTTTTAATATGTGAACTATTCCAGCATTTGACAATGATCAAATATATTTGAAATGTATTTTGTCTATTTAAAAGAGTAAACAACTACTTGGGTAAATCTTCTCTCAAAGGTTTTATCTGCACAAAGATAAACATCCACACAGATTTCTAAAGAAAATCTCCAACTTTTTTGGAATATATTTATAGTTTCACATAGCAGTGTTTATGTATGATTTTATCAAGCTTTGGAAGGTAACAATGTTATGTAAGTTAAATTTTCTTCTTTACTCTATACTCCAAAACTGTGTTTCATACGAGATTTCATGAAATAATCATTTCTTCTTCAATGCCACTGAGAATTTTTCTCAATTAATTATAAACCAAGAAGCTATAGTCCATGCACAACTTTAGCTGTTATAGCTAATCACCTTATACAGGATTTAAGTGTTGATTGTTTGGAATGAAAGAACAAATAATCCTATCTTTTATTTTGTGTGTGTCTGTGTGAGAATTACAATTTATTGCAATACACAACTATAGTTCTGAAAAAAGTGGATATTTCATTTAAGTTGAATATTCACTATGTTATCTTCTATCAAGTCTTTAGTATAAAAACCATACAATCATTAAAACTTTAAATGTTCCACTTCTAATACAACATTTTAATTAAAGGAGAATATTTCAATATAACTTTGTTTAAAAATAATGGCAATTTCTTATGATACTTTGTCTTTTAGGATACCTTTGAATTAGTGTGATATGTATATTGTACTGAAATACATTACATGAGGAAAGCCTTTGAGTTGTAAAACATTAATTAGAATGTTAAAGAAAATACATGAGGTGAATTTAATATCAGTAAGGATTATCAAGTTTTATTTTCACCACTTCATTTTTATTATTGAGAGTTGGAGTGGACAAGCTATGGCAATGATTCAAAAGATCAGTTTCACAAAATGTTGATATTTAACTTACCTATCAATATATTTGTTCTGTGTCTTGTACAGAGATGTTCCAACAGTATGGAAAATTTTATCAACAGTTTAGGGAAAAAAT
The DNA here is from genome assembly GCF_030020395.1 of Manis pentadactyla. Classification (NCBI taxonomy): domain Eukaryota; kingdom Metazoa; phylum Chordata; class Mammalia; order Pholidota; family Manidae; genus Manis; species Manis pentadactyla. Next base: position 12,642,455 of record NC_080034.1, read on the forward strand.
ATAATTGAAAAAATGTATCTTTAAATTGACCTGGAATCCACATACAAACACAAGGTTCAAAATATGGCTGTTTCCATGACACCATTCCCAAGACATGACCTCTGGGGCAAAGGAGATGAAACTCTTTCCTACTGTCAATTCTTAAGAAACATTGTTTTCTCTTCAAAGTGGCCAACAATGTTCTTTAAACTACATTCCTTTAGATAGGATGAGGTGGGCAAGGACAGTAAAAGGGAGCAACAGAATAATTACTCTTGGACATTGAAGTTACCTGGAAATGTCTCTAATACTAACGTGCATTTTGAGGACAGCTTTGACATTTGGTGGACTTCTGTGTAAACTGGAAATTCCACAGGCAGATTACAGAAGAAATGTCTATTATGTGGATGTAACTTTTCTGAAATACTCTTAAACCTATATAGCAAGGTAACAGGGAAGAAAATCATACAAGCCACACACAAAACCAGGGTGCTAAGGCAGTCAACAAATTGAGCAAACCCCTGTTTATTAAGAACCAGCCAACAATTAGTCTTACGTAGACAGTATTTATCTCTAGATTGCTCTTTGCTTTTGGTGTCAAAATGACATAAAACTAACTACTTAGTGATAAGTTTCTCCATTTGAACTTAAGGGAGTCCCTGAGTTTTCATTTATATAATTTTGTCCTTTTTTTAGTCTAATGTTGGAATTATATATGAGACTAACAGATAAACCAGTCTGAGTTCCAAGAGCTTGAATGTTTTTCCAACATACATGATACCTTAGTGGTTGGATGCTTTGTTAATCAGTGTTATAAATTAGACAGAGTAATAATGATATTCAGTTTTGAGGTAGTGAAGAACAATCTAACCAAATATTAAGTTGTGTTTACCAAATGTTGGGCATTGAACATGTTTTATGCTATAATTCTTTGAAATGTACTTATAACCCACTTCCTTGCTTTGATGGGCTCTATAACATGTATCATCTTCTAATATATGACTTACATTTATTTTGTATATTATTGCTTACCAGCTAGGATTTCAACTTCTTGAGGTAAAATGTTTTTGTCTCTCTTGTTACTGCTATCTTGCCAGGATTTAGAATAGTATCTGGCAGAAGATAGGCACTTACTCTGTAAGTACCAAATGAAGGAGAGAGTGGATGTGAAGATGAAGAAAAAAAAAAACTAAAAATCATTTCACCTATTACATCAGTAGTGTGTAAGAGTATGAATAAAGACTAGTTTTGCAGGGGAGGGGGGGGGATGAAGGTCAGAAATGATTTCTGACTTGGGGACTGTCCAAGCTGCATGAGGGTGAATCTGACAGTCCCTGATGCCCCCTGAACTTGCTCTTGGTGTGTGACTAGTTAAACATCTAATGTACTAAAGAATCTTGTCACCTGCCAACTAATCCCAATGCCTGTGGATTGTGCTCTGAGTTTTTAAAGGACTGTGGTCATCTTCTGTGAAAGCATTTGATGACATGGCCCAGTAATAGGTACTCTCAAGTTACCCCAGGTAGATTTGGATTTTAGTGTGGTCCATGAAGTGTCATTCTTATTCACTGCAGACCCCGCTCTGTGTGGCAAGTTCTAGCAAGACCATGTATGCATCCTTTGCTTCTAGATATCAAGCAGGTTTGTGCCTTAGGTAGTTCTCAACATCTGAAGTCAAGGAGCTAATTTAATGAAAGGTAAATAGGATTGTCACTTTCTACTGGAGAAACTAATACTTTCTGGATGTTTAATGATTTTATTTTCCTAAGCTGTGTCTTCCAAGTATATTTTCACAGAAAACCTAGCCCATCATCAGTAAAATTTGCATATATCTAATGGTAGCTTTGATAAGCTGTTATCTCTGCTTCCCTAGTATATTTTACATGGCAGGTTAATTCCCTTGGGAAACAGGTTCAGGGAGAGCAGTAGAGGATCTTGGGTTCCCTTGGGAATGGAGGGTTCAGACGGACATTTAGAAAGCCTCAGCTTCAACTGTGTGTGCCTAGTCCAACTGATAATGCACCAGGATCACAAAGGGAACGGGCAAGTGTTTGATTTCGGGAAGATTTCAGTCAAACCGAATGAGTAGAAACTGAGTCCCATTCTTGATGAAGTCAGTGATTTTGGTGGATAAAAAAAGAAGGCCAAGATACATGTATATCTCATGAACTGTCAGGAATCTTCCCCAATCTTCCTCAAGGCCACCAGTCTACAACTCAACTAAAAAAAATATTTATGTATATATATGTATGTATGTGTATACACACACAGACACACACACACATATAATGTAAATAATATCCATAAAAATATATATCCAACAATATGTCTCCAAGCATATGTAATATAAATATTTATATATTTGTGTGTTAATATATATAAAATATACCCACCTGAACTATTTTGCTAGGTTTATTATCAGTACCTCCTTAGCTCAGAAATGTGTCTAGATTTCTGCCTCTTGTCTAAATCGGTGTATTTGATTTGCACCGCGTTCTTTTCATTTGGCTTGATTTTCCCCGCTGCTGTCCTCTGCATCAGCAGCCTGAACGGAGGCGTACGGATTCCAAGGGACATACTGGCAAACAGAGTTCCAAGAAAATACGTTTCTAGCCCCTTCGCTTTCGTTTGTAGCCTCTCGTCAGCTCGGACTGCCTCGGAATTCTCCAGTTGTCAAGGCATTGCACGGTTCGTCCCGGTCCCTTTCACAATCCCGCTTCTCATTCTCCATGGACGCGAGCAGGCCTCCACCCACCCTCAGTCTCACTCCTGGGCATTGCCCTGGATTGTTGTTAAAACCTCAGGGTGCTAAACAAAGGCAGGTTTCGAAAAGGAAATGTCCTGTCGGCGAACCCGCATTCATTAAGGCATCTGTACTGACTCTAGGGCTTCTGTCTTTTCCTGTTTTATACATTTTTGTGTGCAGGGCAAAATATGACATTAGAAACTAGCTATTTTTACTTGGTTCTAGATATTTGGATTTCAGATACAGCGAAAGGTAGTGTAGCAAGAGCGAAGACTAACCTTCCTCTCCTACGCACCCACTATTCTTGAAGAATATAACACCTTCAAGGAGAGTCCCACGGTAGCCCTGCCTTCAACACTGCACATAAATCCTGAAGAGGGTGACAGTCTCTCTGCCTTGTCTGTGTTAGAACAGGAATATCTGAAATTTGCTTTAAAAAAAAAAAGCTGAAAATAACACTTCTCTAGTAATAAATGCACCTTTATTCATTCTTCATGTTTACCATTCTATATAATAAGTCAGAACTTTGTGTAGGTTTTCATTTGCCCATGTCTTTTCCTGAGTTTCATTTGCATAGTTCCTGATTTAAAGGTGGATGAAATGAATACTTTCCCATACACTTTCAGTAGCACAACACCACAGGTGCAAACACACGTACACACTCTCTATGTATATACCTATAGGTAAAAGACTACTTCTTTGTATAAGGTCACCAAAGCTTGAGATATAAATGAATAAAAACATCAAAATATACTTTAGACACCTTTTTACATTGTGCTTATATTACAGAATAACCTTATTCCTTCTTCTTTGAGTTCTCAAACAACACTAATCTAGGTGTTTCTGTAAAGATACTTTGTCAATGTGGTGAATATCTACAATGAGTCGATTTTAAGGCAAGGGCATTATCTGAAACAGTCTGGCAGGCCTGACCCCATGGGCTGCAAGGCCTTCGGAGCCAGCTGGGCAGTCCCTGAGGGTGATGGCGTCCTCCGGTGCTGGAGGGCAGTTCATGCTGCAAAACTCCCAGCCTGCCCTTCCTGACGGTCTGCCCTACGGATTTCAGACTTCTTTAGCCAGCCTCACACTCACATAAGCCCACAAAATCTCTGCATCAGTTTCCTAGGAATGCCTCAACAAATTATTACAAGAGTGTAGCTTACAACAACAGAAATTTATTCCCTCACAGTTCTGAAGGACAGAAAAAAAAACAACAGTATCAAGATGTCAGCAGAGTCACTCTCCCTGCAGAGGCTCTGGGAGAACCTGTGCCTTTTCTCCAAGTTCCTGATGACTACGGACATTCCTTGGCTTGTGGCCATATCACTCCAACATCTGCCTGCATCGTCCCATCGCCTCCTGCTCCTCTCTGTCCTCTTCTCTGTGGATTGGCCTCCAAATGGCCTCTCCCTCTGTCTTACAAGAATGTTCTTGACTGAGTGCAGGGCCCATAAGGATGACCCAGGATAAGCACTCCCTCTGAACATCCTTAACAAAGTCACACGTTCTTCCATGGGAGTTAATATTCACTCTTTTATCAGGTGAAATAGTCCTCAAAGTTTCTGGGAATCTTTTAGGGGGCCATACTTTGGCCTACCAGAGTCTACCCTCTTGTTCCCCAAAATTCATATTTATCCCCTACACAAAATATATCAATGTACCCCAATCCCAACATACCCAAAAGTGTCAAATCATTATAGCATCAATTCAGACCTCAAATTTTCTCTAAGCATCAGTTTAAAAGCCCCATCTCGTCTAAATCATCTAAATTGGGTATGAGTCAGTCTCTGCATATTAGTCCACCTTGAAGCAAAATTCCTTTCTTTCCTTGGACCCATAAAATGCAAATGAATTGGCCTAGTGTAACAGTTACTGATGTTTCTGGTCTCAAAGACAAAATGGAAGGTAGAGAGGCATTATCAGTCCCAACCAATTTCAAATTCCAGTAGGGCGAAACCCATCAGGTTTCAAGGCCTGAGAATAATCGTCTGTGGGTAGAGGTTCTGCCCTCACTCCTGTGGCCTGTTCCCCTTCTCTGGGCTTGCAGCTCCTTCCTTCGGGTCCATGTGGTGTGCTTGGAATCATTCTGACTTCTTGAATGTAGCACACATTTGCATGTGAGTAGTTTCATCATCATGTTCCCTGCCTGGAGAATATTAGGAGTATAGCAAACTTTTTACTTAACAATTCCTTCTTCAATTTAACTCTTTCTTCTTGTATTTTACTTTAAGTGGGAATAATAAACCAGACTTTACCAACATTGCCTGGAAATCTCCTCAGTTATATATCCAAGTTCATCACTTACATGGTCTGCTTTCCACACAACTACAGGACACGATTCCACCAAGTTTTCTGCCTGAATATGCCAAGAATTGCCTTTCATCCAGTTTCCAACATGTTCTTCATTTCCTCCTAAGCTCCCACCAAAAGAGCCTTTCTGTTCGTATTTTACCAAAACATATGTATTCTCCAAGATGATAAAATGTTTATCTACTATAATCTTCACTTTTTTCTGAGCCCTAAACTATTATCAAATTTCAAAGCCACCTCCACATTTTTAAGTATTTGTTAGAAAGCAGCAACCCATTTCTCGTACCAAAATCTGCATTAGATTTCCCAGAGACACCATAACAATTTACTGCAAATGAATGTCTTAGCATAATAGAAATTTTGTCTACCATCTTTCGAAAAGATAAAAGTACAAAATCAAGTGTCGGCAGCACTACACTCCCTGCAGAAGCTCTAAGGGATGCCGTTCTTTACCTCTCCCGGCTTCTGGTGACCACAGATGTTCCTTGGCTTGTGCCTGCATAACCCCAATCCTGTTTCCCCAGACACTTTATCACCTCCTCTTCGATTTGCCTTCTCTTATGTATCTGCTTCAAAACTCCCCGTGCCTCCCTCCTACAAGAATACCCGTGAATGTACTCAGGGCCCGCCCAGATAATCCAGGATCACCGACTCCTCTAAATACCTTTTACTTTATCAGATCATTTGCAGATACAAGGTAATATTCACTTTAAAGAATGGGCTTTCAATTAAATGGACTAATTCATCAAAAAGTAACATTTTCCTGATTGTTCTGTTTCCAAAGGAACAGTTCTTATTTTTACCAATTTTCTTGAGCCATCCCTTCATGCATGGAAACAATCAGTTTCTCAAAGGAAAAAAAAAAAAAAAAAGTTTGGCAGAGACTTTCTAAGGTGTCCCAAATCCTATTTCTATTTGGAAGAGAAAAAAATGAAGGAAGAGTTTTGAGGCACTACTTGTTCATTTCTTTTTTTTTTTTTCCCAGTATTGGCCCTTATCATCCCACAGCTGTCACTTCTAGGTCACTTAATTCTTGTGTTCATTTTAGAAAACTTTTTATTTATTGGTAGGGGGTGAGGCAATATTACTTATTCACAGCAAGGAGTGAACATACTTTGATGGTTTTTATTGAAAGGGTATTTGCCCTTTCTCTTCTTTGGAATATTTTGCAACACGTTTGAATATCAGTCAATTTTAACAGAATAATACAATAAAATTTCCATTGAGTATTGTAAAATAATTAAGTGGAATGGTGAGAGTGAGTCAAGAATTAAAATGCCCTACAAATTATACACCCAAAACGAATTTGAAGTGTTTTATTTACAAGTCACAAATACAAATCTGCTGTAAAATTATTGTTACTGTATGCAAACATGACTTTTCACAGGCAATTGCCCATATACAGGGAAATAAATGCTACAAAACCAAGGATATCTGATCTTTGTAATATTTCTTACCTCTGTTTCTATGAGCCTTACTAAGTAATCTAGGATCTTTCTATTGTCTGAATGATTTAAGTAATTTAGTTAACACAATCTCTTTTTCCCAGACTTATAGCAGCAATTTCATTTGATTAGACATTGTCTAAAGTGGCCCAAGACAATACAAAATGCCTAAAAGATAAATATCATTTTTATGTCAAATGTAAAACATGTGGTATAAAATTCTAAAATAGCTTTATATGTTTTCAGTGATCTTCAAAGTATGATTTGAATCAAGACCTTACATTTGTATTCTTGATAATAACCTGAAATCATACTCTTTTCTGACACAGCAGGT